>NW_008591682.1:1783-56479 GCF_000691845.1 Merops nubicus | reverse complement strand
CTATGATTCTATGATTTATATCAACAAAGGGGCTCATTTCTGGAGGACAGGTCAACCCTCAGGATTCATCAAATATCTCATCAGGCATGAAAAATAGGTGATCCCACTGTGCTGCACTCACCTGAAAACCTGACCAGTGTTTCACAGCAGGAGATGCTGGATGCTTAGCACTAGCAAAAACACTGTGCTTTTTAAGGTGTGTGAGTATTAGCTTTGTACTTTTGATAATATGGCCTGAGCTGTGGGCCAGGTGCTCTAAGCATCTTACAGTGGTTAACCACTTTTCTTGTCCTGTAGAAAATGTAGTGTCTGCAACAAGCATCTCACAGCAAAAATGGAGTGAGGAAGAAAATGGCAGTTAAGTTTTAAGCCACATGCTTCGTTAGACACTAGCCTTCTGGATATTATTTCTGTATGCATTATGTAGATTTGGAGCAGAACAGGATACAAGTTCATGGACTAATACAAATTTAAAAAACCTCTTTCATTCATGAAGATTTTATTGTATGAATGTGCAGTATCTTGGAAGCAGTTGTAATACCACATGCATGAGACTTTCCTTAAAACTGTTAATGAGGAGGAAGCATTATCTTAGAGCAAATGTTAATGTGCAGTTTTGCAGTGGTGCACACATTCTCCCTCATAAAAATGAATTCTTGGATGTAACTCATAAATCTCCTGAAAAGGGACCTCCAGTGCCTAGAGACAGGGATAAATCATACTGTGAAGACACTGAACCATGAAATGATTCTGTTAACATGTCATCTGTCTAGGATATATTTTCAGATCTCCAACAGAAGGGTCTATAATTATGAAGGGAAGGTGGCCTAGTAAAGTTGGTAATTTGGGAGTTGATACTTCTAACCTCTTCCATCTGCTGCCACTATTTAGGGGTGTCTGTTTTGGCAAAATATTATAAAGTAAAAAATTCTCAAGTATCATTACACCTAAGCTTTTGAAAGTAAAATAGGTCCATAAATTTTTTAAATGATGTTAAGTTTTGAGAAATGTTACACTGTATCAACACTATCCCTCAAGATAGCAGTGATTTGAAATTTTGAAAAGTATTGGCTATGAAAAGTAGCGTGGCAAAGAGGAGATAAAGATTGTACATTGTAGTCTGGAAAGGGTGGGTGTATACACCAGTGTAAAGTGAGGATTTCAGATCATATTGCAAAGATCCTTTGTTTCAGGATCTGTCTCTTTATAGTCCTGTTTACAGGGAGACCATAGATTAAGAGCAATTTTCTAGGTTACTGGAAGCTGACACTAACGGAAACAGAATCAAATTCTGTCGTGTCTGTGTCAGTCGAGGGTTGCTCTTCTGAAAGCAGTAGAAGGCACCTGTTTTAAAACTGATCAGTGATAAGAAATCGTTATTTAATTTTCTAACCCACAAAACCTGAGAATGAAATGAAGTTCCATTAAAAATTATTATGCTTCATTCATTGTTAAATAGACAGGAGTGGGATGGTGTTGAGCTCTTTGAATGGTGTAGCTCTTCACCAGTGTTGTACCTCAAGCTCTTTGATGTGCGTATCAGTTTGAATTTAGTGACCCTTGACTGCTTCAGGAGCTGACCTGGCTGTAGCATAACCAAACCTCGTGTCTCTGCCTCCTACCACATCACAGCTTCAGCTTTCTAGCAGTTTGCAGATAGGCAATAAAATTATTTTTATACTTTCTGTGCAAACATACACTTGATCTTTAATGTTGGTTATGATCTCTAAAGAAGTTCTTTAAGAGTACTCAGTTATTGTCATTTTTATGGTATGATCATCTCAGTAGAGAGAATAGACCTTCTGTCATAGGTACAGTGGGCCAGTCATGATCTAGAGGAGCCAAAATATTTGCACCTTCACCTTGCTTTGTTGCATACAGTGTGGAACACTTGGTGTGCTACAGGTAATTTCATCCACCTCAACAAGTATGGTCAGGTCCTTGGGATCCTCCCTGGTCAGTTTATCAATAGCAAAATAATCCAAGGATAGAGTCTTATCTGTATGTGGAAAAAAAATACAGATCTGCGAGTGAGGACTGGAAAGGCCACTACTGGTTCTTCAGCAGATTACAGACTCATATAATGTTGAACCCATCAAATACGACTAGATTTTCAAGAATATTTATGGCCCTGAGTATGTTGTTAGGTAGACAATGAAAATTCCAAGAAGCACTTCTGTGTTGCATTTTTGTTAAAATTCTTTTAATCTCCATTCTGTGTTTGATTTTCCCAAAGATTCTGGATCACTTGTTGCACAGAAATTGAATCTTTGATGTGTTTTTTGAAAATATCAGTAAGTGTGTGCTTGGCTGTTCCTTCTTCCACAGAATGGCTGAGGTTGGAAGGGACTTCTGGTCTTGTCCAGCCCTCCTGCTCAATCTGAGTCACCTGTAGCAGGCTGCCTAGGACCATGTCCATACAGCTTCTGAGTATTTCCAAGCATGGAGACTCCACAACCTCTCTGGGCAACCTGTGTCAGTGCTCAGTCACCCTCACAATGAAAAAGTGTTTCCTGATGTTCAGTGGAACATTCTGTTCATGCTCATTGCTTCAGGTCCTGGCTCTGGACACCAAAAGAGCCTGGCTCTGACTTCTTTACACTCTCCCTTCATATATTTAGTTAATATCCATCCTGAGCTTTCTCTTCTTTATGCTAAACAATCCCACCTGCCTCAGTCTTTCCTCATGTGAGTGGTGCTCCAATCCCTTAATCAATATTGGTGACCCTCTTCTGGACCCTTTCCAGTAGCTTTGTATTTCTCTGGTATCACTACCACCCAGAACTGGATACGTGTGGCCTCACCAGTGCTGAGCAGAGGGAAAGAATCACCTTCCTCAGCCTGCTGGCAACACCTCTCCTACTGCAGCCCAGGATTCCACTGGCTGCCTTTACTGCAAGGGCACACTGCTGGCTCATGTTCAACTTGGTGTGCACTGAGATACCCACTTCCTTTTATGCAAAGCTGCTTTCCAGCTGGCCAGCCCCCACCATATACTGGTGCAGACAGGATTTATTTTGCAGGTTCATTCTTTGATCAGATGTATTTATAGCCTAATTTCAGCAAGTAATTAATGCTTTCTGGCTTGTTGAGTAATCTGACGCTAGCATTCACTATTTCAGCTGTTAGGGAAGACTTTGCCTGCATAGTATGTTGCTGGTTTTTGAGTGTCTCCTCCAACTGGCTTTCAAAGAGATGCGTATTGGGGTTTATATATATATTCTTTCGTGCTTATTTAAAACAGACTGTTTCAGCAAACATTCCTGCCAGTTTATTTGTTGTGAGAACACTCAGGGGAATTACACACAGAAGAGCTAAAATGCATGCGGCTGAAATTAATTCATTGAGAAAATCAGATGAAAATCATAAAAATAAACATACTTAGCTCTTAGCCATTCCCTGAGCAAACAAAAAAGAATCATCTTTCATATTCTGTTTTGTTCTCTGTGCTGCACTCTAACCCTCTCTGAACTCTAGGTAGAAGCTGAGGTGTCTGACAGATGTTTTTAGTGACTCCATATGCAGTTCATGTCATGCATTAAACACATATAACTGTTTTAGTCAACCAGTTTCTAAAGTAAATTATTACTTTTCAAAATTCATTGCATAAGTAATAACAGACTGCTAAGATACAGTAAGTGCCATTTTGTTTTGCTCTAGTGGAAAATTTCATGCTGACAAGGTCAGGCCCTGCAGTCTGAGAGCAGTCAAGTGATGAAAGGCACATCCAGCAGAAGTGGTAGATGGACATCTACTAACTTGTCTCTTTCATCAGTGAGTATTTGAAATGAGGCTAAGATAGATTTAGAGGACAGAGCTGACCTACAAAGTCTTGCTTGTATTATTTAGACTAAAAATACAATGGTTTTAGTGTGTTTTCAAAACTGCTTCCATTTCTTGACACAACTACAGTAGTTAACAGCGTTGTCTGTAATTGTCCTGAGGCAGTAATGCTGGGAGGGTAGCAGTGTAATCCTTATGTATGTCAGTTACCAATTTTTAAGGAGATTCATCCTACAGTGCACAGTAAACTGGAGATTGCAATGGAGAAGATGTAGTGTGGCTGAATTTTTTAAGTGCAGCAAAATACTTGTGCTCTGCATTTAAAATGGGTTTGAAGACAGTGGGAAAATCAGTCAGTTATAAATAGTTAACAGCCAGTTTTCCACCTTTCATCTAAGAGAACAAGTTCCTTCCAGGTAGATAATTCACATGCAATAGAGCTCTGCAGTAAGACATTTAGTGTTCAGATATTTTTATCTGATTGATATGTTTTGTTATGGCAATAGATTCTTAGGGTAAAAATAATTGTGATAATCTAGGAGTAAAATTGCCCAGTAAAGAACTAAGTAGCTACATTTTCAATATATGAATCTACATTGCTACCAGAGGTTGCTGAGAGGCTGCTGATTTCGTGTGAGATAAGGTTTAGACAGATTACCTGCAGCACTAAACATTTTACTGAGAATAGAAACTGGGCTTCAGATACAGTCTAGAAATGAAACATCACAATTATTTGAGGTACTCTAACCTTGGAACCAATTGGGAGCAGTGACATCAGCAACAATTATGTGCAATTTTTATCTTTAGCTTATCACCAAGGTAACCAGACCAGGTTTCCCTGCTTGAAATTTTAAGATTGTCTTGCTTTAGTATTAAGTGAGCATGTAGAGAGCAGACCACTTAGGGTCTGGTAAAATTGCATTCTGCTTCCCTTTTAAAACGTTCTTCAGGATTTGAACTGTCTAAACTGATGGGGTTAACATTTTGTTTGTTTGTTTTGTTTTTTCTTTTTCCTTTCTCTCTCTGAAACAGCTTCAGGCAAATGAAGCTGTAGTCACTGTGTTAAGTTCTCTGCATACTGGAAAGAAGGAAAATTGGATTCCTCATTGAATTCCTTTTGCTGGCTTCAAATATAAAGTATTACATCTGCATATACAGTCTGCAAACTTCACTAGGTGTTTTTGAGGATGGGAATCACCCACAGTTGAGGGCACATGGTGTTGCCACATCTAACTTCCTTGAAGGTAGCTTTGCATTAAATTCTAGGTTCACTAGAGACTTGAGCTGCTGCTGCTTGAGGAGTACACTGGATGAGTGATTCCCTTAGACTTCCTGGCTATGAAACATCCACAGTCAGCCTCCCTCACCTTGTGGTTGTGCCAGTCAAGAATGGCTTAGCAGACTCTACATGTTCGTGCTTAATCCAGAGGGGATTTTTGTTTTCTGCAGTGGGTCTTGGGGAAGGTAACATTAGAATTCAAGCCTTGTTGTAGAGTGGAAAAAACCTGTGGAAGGACCAGCCTTCATAGTTGCTCTGTGATAGGAAGGTTGGATGGGGCTGGAGCTGTGATACTGACAGGGAGGCTGTTCAGACCACACAGTGCCTCATCTGTGTGACTTAACTTTTGAGAGAAGTATTTTATTGTGAAATAGTGATAATGCTTCTGTGGCATTCATGGGGATAAAAGGAGCAGCTGTGAAAAAGTTGTTTTTTTGCTTAAGTCTGTAACACTATCTCAGTTTAAAGCCACATCAGTTGGCAGCTTAGAAATGCATATATAAATTTGTGTTTCTAAAACTTGCATACTTAACCTGTGGTGGCTGCTTTGTCAATCCCTTCCTCTTTTTTGCACACATCCTTACCCCTAGGCTGCTGCACACACAAAACACATGCTTGTGTTCTCTTGAGTTATAGTGCATTCAACTTATGATTTTGCAGGGCAGTTGCTTTGCAGGCAGATTGCACCTTCTAGGTACAAGTTAGAAGTTGATGTTTGAAGGAAAATAACAACATTCTGCTCTTGCTTGGCATGCACTCCTGAAGATGTGTAACTGCATGTCAAGCCATTAGCCGTGTGGGCTTCCAAAACATACTTAATAGCCTGTGGTTAATGTTGCAGTTCAGTAGCCCACATCACTTATAATGAATTGAGCCAAGCAAATTAAATTAGGTTTTTGCATGAAAAAAGATAACCCTTTCACATATTTTGGTATTGAAAGGAAAATTAGGCACCTCATATATTTCACGGTACCAGAGACTTCTATGGGATGTAATTGGAAAACAGATGCCTTTCTCAGAAATAGAATATTGATGTTCATATTTGTAAAGGAATTAATGCACTGATTGATAGAAGCAGGAGAAAGGTGAACTTTTTAGATATTAGTCACATTCTAGCAAGAGTGTAATTATCCTTTGGATTGTAATGAGTGTATGTTGGTTATTTTATTTTTGTAGCAAAAAGGTACCAAATTATTTTGTGCTCTGCCCTCTGAAGTCCTTTTCAGAAATATGCAATAACAAGCAATCTTTTATTTTGCAAACATTTGCAAACATATTTGGTGAAAAGGAGCTGTACTTTGAAGGCTATTGATTTGCTTGTTAGCGTTATCAGTTTGATTGATGTTAATATTCTATGCAGTATATTTAATCATTACTCATTATTAGTGCAGTAATAATGCACTATGCATATCTACACATTGACTATGAAAAAATAGTGTTTTATTTCTTTCCTATCATGAATGTAATCGTAAGTTAGAACACATGAAAATTTTAAAGAAATATTTATTGGAGTAGGCGTTGGTTATAAATCTTTATAACTACAATATTCAGGGAGTCAATAATGATTTCTATGGGTTTATTTTATCACAATGAAAGGCCATTTAGATTACAGTCTAACTCCCGTCAAGAGTTCCTCCAGGAGGTGCAAGTTTTCACCACTGTTGTGAGGCCAAGAAAATCTCCCAGGCAAGGCATCAAATACTGCATTCTTTGCAGAGAGATTACATTTTACATATGAACAAACTGAAACGTAGATTCAGTGCCTGTGTGATGCTATCTTCACAAAGGTTACAGTAGTGTTGTTTGAAGAAATAGCAGACAGGGAATGGAAAAGAAGAGAAAAAGGGGTGGATGAAAGTGGTAAATATTAATGAAGGCATGGTGTGAATTTGTTTGCAAGTCTATTCGGTGATACCATCAGTATTTATGTGGAGCTCAATGTGATCTTAGGCATGTAGGGGTACAAAGCAAGGGCAATGTTCAAGGGGTGGGTTCAAAGTGCTGACTTTGATGATAACTTAAGAACTCTTGTTAAAAACTGAGTGAAAATGACTTCACAGTGTGAAGACCTGACTGGATAAAGCACTGAGAAACCTGACCTGAACTTGTAGCTGACCTTGACCTTGTTAGAGTAGAGGCCTTGTGAAGTCCTTTCCTGCCTACATTAGTCTGTGCTGTGGTAAAAAGGTTCACTTCATCCATGCAGGTGCATAAGGGGGAATTAAAATAGGAAACAGAATAGTGCACTTACCCAGTCTGCGACAATCACCAGACTAGTCTGGTGTTGTTAGTAACCCTTCAAAAACAGCATTGAAAGCATACAAATGGTATAAAACTAGGTTTGAAGACTGAAAAAGAAGCTGGTAAAACTGATCAAAACCAAATAAGCTTTCCAGGAGGAGTATAATTTTTTTTTAAAATAGAACAAGTTTGTTCTGCTGAAAAAGAATGTCAGTGTCAGTATTTTTATAGTATATCCAAAAGAAAGTTAGGGGCAATTTGAGCACAACCCTCCTTCTCTATGGGTGTAAGGTATATAAGGCTGGCATTTTAATCTGCTTGACGAATGCTAAGATCCAATGACTGAAAGTTGTATTTGCAAAAAATTTAAAAGATACTTCTATGGGAAAAGGAGAGGCAACTCTTGTACTTTTGGAAAGGGAATATTTACATTTTTTCATGTGGAAATCTTGCTTGAGTAGCTTGCGAAGGCAGGGGAAAGGAACTTTACTCCTTTCGAGAGACGAGTTATCTGTGTTTTTGCATCCAGCACCACAATCTCTGAGAACATTAGGAAAAGAAATACTAGTAACAGCTTTCATCTTTCTACCTGGCTGACTAAAGTGATTTGATTTTATGCAGTTTCGTTTGTTTAAATTAGCCAAAATGTAACTTCTAGGTTTCTACATTCACAGTGTAGATTGTATCAGATTCCCTCTTCTCAAACTGTTCACATATTAGAACAAGTGCTGGGTAAAGATGTTCTGAATTACAGTAAGATATCTTTATGGGGCAAGTTGATGATCCATGATCTGTTGCCAGCAAACAAACACATCAGATTTTTACAGGCAGCATCTGCTTGAACTGTCTGGGGAAACAAAAAGAACAGAAAACATCTAACATTGGAACAAAACCAGATCTGACTTGGTTAAAGTATAATTTTCTTCTGTTTAGCCATTCTATGTGTTATTTAAAATTGAGTTCTGATGTCATGTTAGCGTGTATATAATAATCTCTTAATTTCTCATAGTTACTGCAAGGAAATTCAGAAAGGAAGGAAGAATTGTGTTCCACTTTATACCCTGTATTGGTGTAAATGTATTTTACTTATCAGACGGTTTATTTGAAAGGTTTGGGTTGGTTTTGTGTTTGGGGTTATGTTTTTGTTTGTTGGTTTGTTTTGTTTGTTTGTGGTTTTTTGTGTTTGTTTGGTTGTTTTGTTTTTTTTTTAATGTCTTTGTTTCTTGTATTGCATATTCAATTCTCACAGAACCTATTAAGACTTTTTAAAGGTTCCACAGATGCACATAATGCCTACCCAACTCAAATGCTCTTTGTTGAGAGCACCCTTTGAGGAAAAATTAACTTCTCGGTCTGTTCAGTTGGGAGGATCTCGGTAGAGCTGTGTCAGAACTCTGCACTCCAGAAAAAGGATGTGACTGTATAGGTTTTTCTGTTGTTAGGTGCCAGAAAATTTCAGCCTTTTGAAAAGGACACAAATACATTTTTTCCCAGATTGTCTGAGGAAATAGACTGCTTACTTGTTGATACCACCTGACTTTATTTGGGACATAAATAGCCAGTATTTTGGAATGTTTAAAAGATAAGACAGTGTATGATCCAAATTCTCCTTCAGTGTCTTAATTTTACTATTAAAAAAGACACCTAAAAGATATTTGTGTATCCTCAACAACTACTGCCGTAACTTTCTATGCGTTATTTATGCCGTGGTTCTCATTGAAGCTCACAAAAGATTAAATCCTTTCTCAATGGCAAAAATCTAATAATTTTCAGGGCAATCAAACTTCACCTGAAGTTTTGCGTTTTCTTTTTACAACATGCTTTTATCATAGCTGCTTCTTTATTCTAGTGTATTTCTTCTGCATCTGTCCACCACCAACCCATTTGCAGTTTTCACCTATTCCTGGATATTCAGACTAATCATATAGTAGTGTGCCTTCTGTGGTAGACCTAGTCTTCAACACATACTCTTTTTTAAAAGGTCTTTATGGTATTTCTGTTTGCTAGATTATATCCTTTGTTATTTTCTTGTTTCATCTCCCTATGACAAATGTCAATGCTCTCACCCACACAGAATGATTTATGTCAGCTCTTCTCTTTCTTCCATGTTTCATTACTATCCTACTTCAAATATTTTAATTATCTCTCTACTAACCTTCTTGCTTCCTCACTTCTATTCCTTTCTAAATGTGTAGCAAATGGTCTTGGCAGTGTTGGGTTTGGGATTTTTTCATTTGAAAGAAATACGTTATTTTTGCTTTTGAAGATGCTTGTCTTCATCTTCCTTTTAGTTTGTAGTTTTTACTTTTTGCCTCTCATTTTTACTTCTTGCTCCAACTTTGTTATTCCTTTGATATTTTCCCCAATTTTGTCTTTTCTTTTGACAAGATGTTGCCTCCTATATTCACGACATTCCCTTGTCCTATGTCTGTCATTTACCATTGCTCCTTTCAATGCCTCTTTTTCCCTGGGTGAGTTAACTTATCTAGGGGATGCTTCTTTGCAAAGCTTACCCTAGAATTTTTGATACGAGGTGTTTGTTTTTCACATGTTCCGTGATGTTTTAATATTTGAGCTTTGTAGGTTTTTTTTCTGTCATTGCATCACTCATTGCTTTGTTACACATTACTTTCACCGCTAGTGTTTCTTCCCTTAAATTTATTTTAGCTACTTCCTCCTTTCCTAGATTCCCTGGCTTATGTGAGTCAGTATTTTTCCACAGCCTGCCCAGTTGTTTCAAGAGATGCAGGAGTTTTAAGCTAGTGTTTTACAGGCTTATTGGGATTGATCTTATTGATAGTACTGTCATTTAGTTATGCATAAGTGAGGGTTTATTTGAACTGCTGTCATGAGACTTCAAGTGTTTTCGAATAAGGTTCATGGGATGGTGTTGTGGTTTAACCCCAGCTGGCAGTGAAGCACCATGCATCTGCTCCTTCATTCCTTCTCCCAAGTAGGATGGGGAGGAGAATTGGGAGAAAAAGTAAAACTCATGGGTTCAGGTAGGAAAAAATTTAATAAGTCAAATAGATAATAATGATAGTAGTGAAAATTAATATAGCTAAAATAGAGAGACAGTTAAAGCCCAGGAAAGACAGGTGATGCACAGTGCAGTGGGTCACCACTGAGTCCCTGGGCAGTGATTGGCCCCTCCCGGCCAACTGCCCACAGTTTATATACTGAGCATGATGTCCTGAGGTGTGGAACATCCCTTTGGCTAGTTCAGGTCAGCTGTACTCGCTGTGCTGCCTCCCAGCTTCTTGTGCACCTGCTCACTGGCAGGGCATGGGAAACTGAAAAGTCTTTGGCCTAGGGTAAACGCTACTTAGCAACAACTAAAATGTCACTGTGTTATCAACATCATTGTCACACTAAATCCAAACCACAGCACTGTACCAGGTACTAGGAAGAAAATTAGCTTTATCCCAGCTGAAACAAGGGCAGATGGAATAGGAGAGGGAAAAACAAATTCCATTCCACATATAGTCCTAATGTTCAAAAGGTGTTTTACCTTAAATGATAATTCCTTTTTTAAAAAATGGTACTCTTACATGTCTTGTATGTTTCTTTATGCTTCAGTGTTTATTCAGTCTGTTACTTCAGAACTTTTATAATGATCTTCCTAATGGCCCATTGGAAATATTCCATCATTAACTAATGTATTTTGTCTATAAATACCTATTTCTGAACCAGACTCTTAGGGCTATCAGAACAATATCAGTTCTTAAAATGCTACAAACCAGACTAAACTGAGTTAGGTTTATTTGTATTTCTGTAGAGCGTTAACTAAGAAGAGGCTCACCCCTGTGCAGTGGAAGGAAAAGTTGTATTCCTCTTTGAAAATATGAGCTAAGTTAGTCAGACAAAGAAATGAAGGTAAAGAAGCACTTTTAAAGAAGGTTTTTGAAGTGGAAAAACCATTTTGTGAAGCAAGTCCCTCTGTTCGTGGGTGTAATGTAATGAAAACATTTTACGCATGATGAAAAGAAGGGCCCCAAAAAGCATGTCTCAGGTGAAAGATCACAGGTATTTTGTGTTATCTGTACTGCCCAGGACAACATGAGGCCTGTTGGCAGACTGACCATGGTATGATAAAACCTTTGTTGCTGTGTGTGTGTCCTGGGCAGAGGCAGATCTCAGCAGCAGCACAGATCTGTGGGACCAGGTTCTATGTCAGACTCCAAGTTGTTTAGTTCTTCCTTTAGGTATCTTCCTCCAGTTATTAAAAGAAGCTGTGGCCTCCCTCTAAGTCTTCCTCTCATTGAGACAACTTCTAGCTTTCCAAGAGTGGATCTGCTCCACTGGGCAGTGCCTTCTGGCAGGTGATCTACTCAAGCCTCTTAAACTGACTGATGTAAGGTGGGAATTTGAAACACAATTCAGGACTTGCCTGTAGAAATTTATCTGTGGGATCTGCACTGGCAGATTTCAATGGGTATTTTACTTTCCTATACAATCCTACAAATATGTGGTGTAATTGCAGTATTTTAATATTCTGTCTGCAGAAGTATGGTGTCTAGACAACACCATATGTATTTCAGTCAGGCACAGAAATATTATTGTCCCATTTTCATTTCTTTGGCAACTGGCATTCTTCTGCTTTGCAAATTCACAGAGCAATGGTTTTATTAGAAAAGCAAAATACTACATTGCAGTAAAGATGTGAACTGGTTATAAATAAAAATCTCTACTCTTTCTTCCTTTGTTTCAATTGCTGTTAATTTGCTAGTGCCTTTTTAGCTCGCTGAAACTTCTGTGAGTAAATGAGAGAAGAAATCATAATTATAATTAAGTTAAGCTAAATATTTGTTACAAAGCTTGACCACTGGTATGAAAAGCTGTATGTTCTCACCTCCATCCAAAACTACTTCTGAAATAAAATGCTTGTTTCTTTCTCAGTGAAGCCAGAAACTGAAACTGGAAACTAAAGTAAATGACAGAAATAAATGATGCCTTGTCAAGTCCTGAAAAAGGCTAATGAAACCTTGCTGCTGCCAAATCGGGCTGAAACCAGTGGCCTGTAAATTGCAATGTTCAAGGGAAAAAGTCAAAGATAATCCAGATGTTCCCAAGCAGAACACTTTGCAATACCTTTTTGTCTATTTTCTTCCTCTCTGTATGAACTAAAAAGTTACGTACTTGAGATTTGTTTTAATACATTTTCTGACAGTTATTGTTTGACCTTCAAAATAATTTAATGTGCTTAGCATGTTATTTCTGTCTGTACTCATTATTTTAAAGGTGACTTAATTTATCAGATACATACCATTTTGAAACACAGGATTGTTCACGTGAAGGAGGTTTCTTAGGAGGTTTCTTCTGACAGCTTGTTTATGTTCTTCATGAAGTGCTTTTCCTTTGGCAATGCATAAAGTGAATCTTGAAAATCAAAAGGAAATTTGGGCATAATTCTGGAACTGACTACCATTTATTTTTGCTCATTATTATTCCGGCTGATGGGATATTCTGACCTGGAAGCTTGTGAATAAATCTTGATTTAAGTGTGTTTTAAAGAGGTAGTTTGATATTTCATTCTTTTTTTATTTTTATTTTTTTTGCAGCTGAGCCCATGTCTTATTGTTAATTTGCTAAGTCACCTACTTAGTGGCAGCAAAATAAATAGTCATGTAAAATCACAAGCAGAAGACAGCAAATGTGTATTTATGTGTTACAAGATATATAGCCATCATTCTTCTCTGAGAAAGGGTGAAAACAGATACTCAGTTTGTATTTTACTAGATCAGGGCTCAGTATGACCAAAAAAAAAAAACCAACAAAAACAAAAGCTTAAAAAGTGGTTTGTTACCCTCAACCCTTCCAAGTAATTAGGATCCTACAGACTTTTAGTTACATTTCTCTGTTTAACTTTCAACTCAATATAAATTTTTCATGTGCAATTGTATTCAGTCCAAACTTCTGTAACTGTGTATGGCCTATGGAAAATAAAAAGCATCCACTGGAGTAAAAAGTGAAATATCAGATAACTCTGTCTCTGTATTGAAAAGATAGTAAAATACTTAAGCAAGAAGAATATTTTTGTTTCAATGATGAGGTGGTAATATCTTGTGTTCTGCTTCCTATTCACAAGTTCTTTTCCCTTGGTAGGGGAGGTTTTGATCTTGGTTTAAAGCAGCAGGTTATCTATTTGAATAGATAAGAAACTGAAGATGTGTGTGAACAGGTTTTTTAATTAGCTGTTTACAGAAGGGAAAACAGTCCTTTCAGAAAAAAAGGGAGCGGAAGTGGAAGAGGAGAAGCCGTTTAGAAGTGAATCAGTTGCTAGTGAGAAGGTGTCTGAAGAGTGAATTTGGGAGGAGTACACTCACCCTCTTCATTCTCACATAATAAGGGTAATTTTGCTGGTCCCCCCTAACTGTACAGCTAGTGTGATCTGGCATTGGTCTGTTACCTTGCCTGAGAGAGGTTTCTGTAACTGTGCTGAGCTCTAAGAAGCTAAGGATTGTGTGAGGAACTACTGTCTTTTCCAGCATTCTCATGTGCTGTGATTTGGTACATACCATCTCAACATACAGTTCATGCATTGTAGGCTGGATAGGCATAGAAATGTCAAACTTACAGATCTGCTTAAGAAGACTTAAGGGAGATTGATGCCCAGTGTGTTAAGACTTGCAGTTTTAGGTGTTTTGAGGAAAGGGTGTTCAATAGCCTTTGGAGACCCCTACATCAACTCAGTGAGCCGATAATTGCTTTAGACCTGGAGCCATTTTGCCCAGATCCCATGGTTCTGACTTTGCTTCCTGTGTTCTTTCTGATCTTAACCTTACAGAGCTGAGTACAGTACCCTGCTTCCTGCTGAATGGACAGCCCATTACTGGAAGCTGGTTAAACTTGAGTAGCCTTTAGTAGGAGACGGATGAATGGAAGAGTGATTAGGATCTTAATTTTTCTTTTATATTGGTGGAAATATCTTATTGATTTGAATTGGCCACAAACTGAGTGCATTAGGAAATCCTCTGAGCCCTGCTGTGAATTGCCTGTTTATTTTTGTAGTATTACCTGAGGTGAGGATGCTCTGGTATGGCAGGACATTAAACTTATTTTGTTAATGTCAATTATTCACATATTTTAATAGAAAGGGTTTGTTTTACATAACATTTGTGGGGAAATGTCATTACTGTGCATGGTTGTCTTTGTGCCTTTTCTATGGTTGTTTCATTTAGTTTTTTGAAATACGCATAAATGGTTTAATTTCATGTAAAAACTATGTATAAACCTAAGCAACTGTCAACAGAGCTATTGTCTCTTCAGTCTGCTAGAAAAATAATTCACAACACACATGCATGGGGCTGTGATTGCCAGAGCCTGGTCACGGTGACAGGTGTTGAATGTTCATCAGCTAATTTCTCATTAAAAACAATGTGGTAGGCTGATGATGCAATTTGGTCATTGGAGACCCTGCCTTGATTTCTATATATAAAATGTATGGCTTTGCTTAATGAAATAGTTTAAAAAACAGTAGATGTGTTTTCAGTCTTTGAAAATTTGTCATAAAAGTAGTTTAAGATGAAAAGATTGGTTTTCACATTGTTTGTGATACGTAATTAGGCTCACAGCTTAATGTAAAGGATGAGTGGTGCTCGCTGAGCTGCATCATTTGCCTTACTGTGGTAAAATGACCAATTCTGTTTTACCAGCTGTGGCTTTGGAGGCAGGCTGAATGACAGGAAACATATAAAACTCAAATGTAATGGTTTGAAAACAAACCAGTGAGAGACTCCAAGTCAGAAATACAATTTAATAAGAAAAAAAAATAAAAGCAATAATACAAAGGAAAACCACAAACAGAGTCAGAATACGACCTGATACTCTGTAGTTAGGGTGGTGGTAGCAGTCCAGATGAAGCAGTGGTCTCGTAGAAAAGATCTGGTAGCTCTTGTCCTCTGGAAATCCAGTGGGTAAGGCCCCCTGTGCTGTCCTGAACCCCAGTTTATATGCAGGTGGGAGCACTTGGCTCCTCCCCCTGGGTGGAGCATCTCACAATGGGTTGATATCAGTCTATGAGTCATGCAGTGGGTCCTTGATGGTCCATTAAACAGAAATAGCTCCTGGGGGGAGTTCTGTATGAGTCATGGGGCAAGGCATGGATGGGCCCATTAACAGGGAGGACTCCTCCTGCTGGGTGGGAAGGTGTTAACATCTCCCCTGACCTTGAACCTCTTTCCTTATCTGTTATAGCCTGGGGTGTGAGGTCTGTCCTGGGCAGCTGCTACCCATGATTTTCTTAACAGCCCATGAGCACTGACAGAGAGAGTATAGAATAGACAGTTTTGGTTCTACCCACATAAGGATAAACTGGTCCCAGCCCCTGTAACCATGACAATAGATTAAAATATTTCCAGCGCATAACTTTGTGTATATCATTCAGAGTTCGTCCGCAGTTCTTTCTTGATACGCTTGCTAATGTCTTCAAGTTCTAAGGAACACTGTGCTCCTTTATTGTGTGTCTTGCACAGGCTCAGTCCTGCAATCCTCACTGAAGCAAAGCTCTCCATGGAAAACAGCATCAGTATGACCATGGAAAGCACTGAATACAAGGGTGGAAAAACTCCTCACAAGAGCAATGCCTTTGTCTAAGGAAATAGAGCATATAGGTCTGTGACTAATTATGAATTATAGAATGAACTAAAGAAAAAAAGACACAAAGTTGGGAAATAAATGGTTGATTACTCTTCTTGCATCAAAAGAGGACATTTTTGAAAGACATACCATATTATACCCACTTCTTGAAATAATATTCATATCTACTTCTCACTATTTCCATCACTTGTAGAGGACAGACAGACTATATTGTCCTTTAGCTTCTTATAGATGTGGCAAGGGTGATTGAAAGGTTGCATGCAGAGCTTTCTGATTTCATATGAAAAGAGTAGAATAAATTACATGAGCAAGTTAAGAAGAGGTAGCTTTTTGGGTTTTTTGTGAATGTGTCTGCGTGCTGCAGAAACGGCCAGATGTTGGTGAAATGCAGTCATGTTGGCTGACGGAAGTATACAAAAGCCGTAGAACTCTGCGTTGGGTTTAACATAGTCTGGATTCACAAATGGCCCTAGTATTACCTGTGAGCTGAAATGGTGAGGAAAGGGTCGCTTCTCTGTAGTTTAGCATCTGGTAATATATGTGACTTGTTTTACCTTTTCTCTTTAATGTGACATGAGTTGCAGGATATGAATCTCAGATACCTTAATGGATTATTAATTTCAAACTGCAGAAGACCTAGCGTGCTCATAAAAAAAAGGTTCAAGTGAGTTACCCTTGCATATCTGATGTTTGGTGTTACCCTAGAACTTGAGTTTGAGTCCTTACTGGACTCAATCCACTTCTGGAGGTGCCATGGATGCAAGGGTGTTTTCTGCTATAATCATGAAACAGCTTGTGGTGTCCTAGGCAAAGCAAAAGTAGGAATCTGACCCTTTTATACCCCTTTCTAGAAATCATTTGTGGGTGTGATGCCAGAAAAAGGTGTGCCAATTTTGTACTTTGTAGTCAAGTAGCATCTTTCTTTAGGGGGAACCAATGTACTTTACAGATGCTAATGAATTACAGTTCTGGCCATATTTATCAGCTCAATTTTATAAATCATAGAATGCTTAGGTTGGAAGGCACCCTAGAGATCATCTAATCTAACCTCCCTGCCATGGCCAGGGACACCTCTCAGCTAGACTAGGTTGCTCAAGGCCTCATCCAACCTGGCCTTGAACACCTCCAGGGAGGGTGCAGCCACAATGTCTCTGGGCAATCTGTTCCATAGTTTCGCCACCCTCGGACTGAAGAACACCTTCATAAAATCTAGTCTAAACCTATTCTCCTTCAGTTTAAAACCATTTCCCCTTGTCCTGTTGCTGCATACTCTTGTGAAAAGTCCCTCTCCAGTCTTCCTGTATGTGCCCTTCAGGTTTTGGAAGCCAGTTAAAAGGTCCCCCCAGAGTCTTCTCTTTTCCAGACTGAACAATCCCAGTATCCTCTGCCTATCCTTATAGCAGAGATGCTCCAGCCGCTGGATCATCTTTGTGGCACTCCTCTGGACTCTTCTCTGGTCTGTTCTTCCATGGTGAAATGCCACATGGTTCCATCATACCATCTGCAACTAATGCAAGTATCTCTGTGTATTTTTTCAAAAAGTTCCTTGTGAGATTATTAACAGAGCGTCTAAAACATATGTTTTTTGTGAGCGTCATTGTTACTGCCATGGAAGGACTTCAAGAATAATGCGAACAGAAAAGACAAAACTACATAATTTCTTAATAGTAACTGAGCTTTTGAGAAGCAAATTACTTTGCAATGAAATGCAGATTTTCACAGCAAATATGCAGCAGGCAGTGCTGGTATTCTAAGACCAAATACACTGTACTTCATAGCACAGTAGAAATTGGCCTTATCAGCATCCAGATTGTCAGGTAGCATCTATTCCTGCAAAATAAAGGCTAAAAACATATACTAACCCCACCTGGTTGTCAATTAAAGCTGTTTGCAGAGTTCATGCATGTGGAATGTGCGGATTGATAGCCATTTTCATTATAGAAAAAGAGGTTTTTAAAATTTACCTTTTTGGATAGAGGGTTTTCTTGGGGAGTATCTCTAGAAATACTTTTCTATGTTTTTTTAATGCTTGTAACAAATCAGATTCTGTGCTGTGCATGAAGATGTGAGCCTGGTAAATGGAAGACCACCCTGAAACGTTATTGTCATTTAAAAGAACCAATTGGGTTTTTTTCCTAATGCTAAACTTGAGAAGTGATGCACTTCTCGAACAATCTGGATTTCTTAACTTCATGAAGAAAATTGTGTCCCCTAAGTCTTCTGTAGCAAAAGAGAAAAGCAATAACATATTAATCTCAGAAAGCATGTCAAACTGCAGGGAAATTAGATCAGTGCATTTGTTTAGCGTAGACACAGAGAAAGCAAAAATTAACTATTAGAAACCCACATTGTAAGTTATTATAATTTTCGTTTGATTTTTGAGGGTAATTGTTAAATGGAACTGCTCTTGGAATGAATATGCCTGAAAAATTCAAGACTACTAAGCAGATCAGTACTAATTTGTTCATGCTGTTTGCCATTTTGTTTTGTGAGATATTTCCAAGCAGTATCATGCTGTGAAATGTGGCCCTAGTATAAACAAGGTGATTCATGGTACAATCCAGGATATTAGTGAGTGTTTCTGTGGTAGAATAAGTCTTACTGTGATTTTTTTTTTCCCTAGCAGTTCAATAATATGTGATCCTTTGCACTAAGCCCTCAAATGCAGCAAAATGCAAATTATTAAGGTTTCATAAAACACAAGTTTAATCTTAAAAAGTTAAACAGGCTCCAGTACTTATCAAATCTTAAATTGCAGAAGAAAGCTGTGGAAGGTAATATGGTATAATATGTGATTCACAAACACTTCCTGCTTTAGGCTGGCCCAGCTGAATTTAAGCTACTTAAAATTTAGTCTACTTAATATGACCGTGTTCTGTATTTTTCTGTAATTTAATTGTAACAGTAACAATCAGAAAGGAAAGTAATTACATGCCAATTAACATGGAACCCACCAGAGTTTGAAAAATTAATTCTTACGAAAGGCTGTCTTTCCTATGTAATGTAAAAATACTCTCTACTAAATGTCACTTTGGAAATAACATCTATTTTTAATAGTTGTAGAGTTTATAGTGTCATCCAAATTGAATAAAGTTTGAAATCTGGTCTGAAAATGCTACAGATTGTTGACAGTTTAGTAATTCTCATGATGAACTTACCCGTACTTAAAATGTTTTGTTCAGAGTCAGTGATCTGGGGTGAAGGATCTAAAGTGGTGTGGGGGCTAGGTTAATATTCAGTTTGTCTTTCCTGAGTCAGGCTGAATTGAAAGGAGAATGCTGGGAAGTGCACTGGGAGCTATACTGGCTACCAGCTTCAGTGAAGTCAGTGAATAAGCAGCAGCAAGAAGAACCCAACAGGCATCTGAAAGGGGGACGTAGACAATTTTAGCATTGCCTTCTTCATCATAATTTTCCCCCTGATGGAACCAGTAGCATCGTTATTGACTATCTGTGAGATAATTCCAGTAAATGTTAACATTTTAAACCCCCAAACTTTCTGTTTTTTTCAGAAATCCTCCTCCTACTTTGCTACATCCTGAAAAATGGTGCAGAGGATTCAACCATTTCATTTCACAGTGAGTTTTATTTTCTTTTAAACAAAGTTCATTCAGCAAGGCCTATATGTGCCTTATCTGAAAACAGAATTTAAGGAGTTGTTGCTTTTTGCAAGTTTTAAACTTCAGTTTGCTTTTCACAGACTCTAGGCCATGCTTCATTTTTTGGAAGCTATACAGCAAGCACAGTTCGATTTTCTCATGTAATTTGCTTCACAGCTTCTCTATACTCTTTAGCTAATTTACTTCTGGTGTTTGATGGACCTGGGACAGGTTTGTAAATACACCTGATTTTCTTGGTGCTTTTGCAGTGTCAAGGAAAAAAAAAGGGTTAGTGAAAATGACTGCTAGTCAATTTAAAATAAGAATTTGAAAGACAGGAAAGAAAATAGTTGCCTTTTCAGTAGGTTGTAGCAAGAGTGTAATATGTTACCTAGATGGTACCAACTTCCAGAATGTGACCGTCACTGAATTAAAATATGGTTATCTTTTACTTTTTTCTTTTTACAGTGAAACTAAGAAACCCCACAGTTTAGTAGTTGATAGCATTATATTCAGTAATCTTACAGTAACTTTCATTTTTAGGGTTCTTCAGGATTTCATTGTGGCCTATTAGAACCTAAAGCGTGTTACACAGGGAAGAATATTATCCAATCCTTATGAAGTTTTACTGCTCAAATAACCATATACTTTGAACACTGCTCCTCAGTATTGACATTTCAAGATAGGTTTGAAAATATGTACATCTGCATTTTGAATCTGTTCTGTTCCTTAGTGTTTCTAATTACTTGTGGAAGAGTTCAATATCCTTTCCTGATATCTTTTTCAGCCAGTTGTGTAGTAGTGTCTTCTCATTTTAGGATAATTTAAAAATAGAAAGACTAATGTCACTTTTATTAATAATCCATGGAAAATATTCTTATTTACTATGCTGATCTTTAATCATGCATCAAGGTGAAGTGCCCTGTAATGACAGGCCTACAGAGGAAGGGCATTACCATCATTACTGCAATGTAACTCAGATTCTCTTCCAGTGTAGGTAGTAGAAGTACATTCCTCTAGAGCAGATTGCCACAAGTTCTGTTTCTCCATAATGCGTGTCCTTGTTTACACAGCAGTGTACATTGTGATCTATGGTGGAATCAGTGTTTAATTACAACACTGATTCAAAATTAAATTAATCAATTCCATTCTATTAGAAACATTGTTTTTTTACAGTATTTATGGACTGTAGACTATATTCCAGGGGACTCTAGTACTGAGGGGTATATTCCACTAGTGCTTTAGAGAGTCAGTGCACCTGCTAAATGAGATTACATTCTTTTCTCAGAAACATTGTGCATCAACATTCAGCATTGTTATACAAGTTTTTCTTTCTTGGTATCTTCCTCTTTAGAAGTCTGCTGAACTTGAGAACAATACAGAAAATGAAGTTAAAGTTTTCTTAACATTTGTTCAATCCTTTACTTCAGCATGCACTGTTCATAAAAGAAGTCAGATGTTAGTACTTCATGGCTATACTTGTTTTTAATCTTGTCCTTTGGGGTTTTGATATCTTCAAATTGTATCTTTTTAATCACATTGATTTTTAATTACTTTTGCTTAATTACTTCCTCTCACCAGCAACATCTGCAGGCTCTCAAATCTTGTTTTTCATTTTTGCACAATGAAGTAAGCAAGTATGCTCGTATTCAGTCTCTCAACGTGAAGAAATGCAACAACTTCAATAAATATGCTGGGTTTATAGCTACCTTTAAGAGAACACTGAAATGGAATTCTCTGTGACATTGCTTTAGTCTCAGGCATGTGTCAGTAAAGTTGTTATGGTGCACAGTTTACAAGATGTTTTTGTGCAGGCTTGAATTTACAGTAGTAGATTTTCTGGGAAAAAAAAAAAAAGAAGAAACATCAGATCATACAGCTGCAGACCTTTTAACCATTACTGATAATTGACCCATTTATACGTGTTAGTTATGCATTTGTTAATGCCCACCTTGTGACAGCTTAACTATGATAAATTAAAAGCAGTGATTGTATAAATTCCATACTGCCTTTTATCCATATGTTAGGACCTTGCCTGATGTTTCTGTCACCCTTGTGATGGGTGGCTAGCTTTCGAATAATTTCATTATCTACCTCCTTCCTGATGGTGAACATCATTTGCATAACTAGCTTATCTGGTTCAAGTCAGGGGCCAGACGTGTGTACTGACAAAAAACGAGCATGCAGCTTGGGCTAAGTGTAGTGTTGACATCAGTTCTGTTTACACAATAATTTTATTTATGGCAAGATTACCAAACCAGGTCATTGTAGCCTTTTTCACTCCACATTCTCATCCCTTGAAATGCCACTGTCTCAAGAAGCATTTTTGTTATAAGTGTTCTCTCACATATTATAGTGATTTGCAACATGCCTGAGCTGGAAGTTTCCATGTAATTTTGTATGTAACTCTTTAAACTGTTAAAATAATGATATATTTTTCAGAAATGAAGTCTGCATTTTTAACTATGTTTCTACTGTCCCAAGAGATGATTTTGCAGCAGCATTTTAAAGTCAGATGTATTATTTACAAAATCTGAATGGAGAGACAATCAAGATAGTTCATAGCTTGGTGAATTTATGTTTCTGTTCCCACTATTGTTGACCTTGACTTGAGACAAAAACTGTAATGTGTTGCCCTCATAAGGATTTTTAAAATGAGATAGCTAATCTGAGTTAGCTATTTTGTTTTAAAAAAATACTGAAAAGGCAAAATTTCAGTCAAGTCATCTCTGGCAATAAGATAATTTTGTATTTGGTAACTACTGAGATACACACAGCACATATATGCTTTTAAAAGGTCAGTAAAATTCTTTATATGCCTATATGTGTACCACTGTAATTGTCCATGAAGAACTTGTCTGCTGCGCTCAATGTGAGAAAGAACTAATTATCTGTTTCCCTTACTTAATTATTAAAAGAATTTACCATCCCTATAAAGCCATGTAAACAACCACATCAGGTGTTGGAGGATTGGCTCATAAAAGGAATATATTTTTACCTATTTTTATGTTCAAATAAAATGTCAGTTTTGAAGAGATCACTCTACTCATTGGCCATTAATGTTTATGAAGCTTTGTTTTTTTTTATGGCTATAGCATAGATGACATTGTTCTCTTAAGATAACAATTTGTGTCCACTACCTTTTTAGACATACAGTGCTTCAGAATTTGTTCATAAAGTAATACATGTTATATGCTAAAATTAATAAACCCCCCACCATTGACTAAAATTATCTTACGTGCCACAAATAATTTTCTTGACAGTTTAAACCTTGACTGATATCTAGGGGTAGATAGCATAGTTAATATGTTTATGTTCTCGGAGCAGAAGGATACAGTAACCTTTATTTACGTTACATCACAGAACAATAATTTTCATTAAAATGAGCAATGGTATCTCCAGAGACAGACATTCTCCTTTTAAATTTATTTAACTAATGATTAGCTATTATGGTTGTTTGATTTCTCATTCTTGAGCTGGGGGGAATTAAAGTATTAAGAAATTCAGGAATTACTAAAGTCAAAATGTGACGTTACAGAATTTCTGGTCACATTTATTATCAGAATGTAGCTGTTGTTTTAGGAATTACATTGCAAATACAAATATAATTTTTAGTCTGGATAAACTCCTTTTTTTTGTACTAAATTTTAATGGTCTTGCAAGCTGAATTTTGTATCGATGAGTCTACATTCAAAGTTATTTAATTAATAGATCATCTAGATTATATAGGTTTTAATTGCTCCATTTAAATCTAACTTCTCTGATTGCAGATCACATTTTTTCACAATCTAAGCAATTTTTTAGTGACATTATGTTCATATTACATAAAGAATATTTTACTATTTCTTTCACCAAGAGCATGACATACATTTGACATAACTCGATGATTTCACAGTGTTTGAGAAGACAAAGGGATTTGCATTTGCAAATGTCAGAAAATACAAATTACAAGGTGTAAGGTTACTGGCAAATCTGTAAGTTTTTGTATTTTATTCATTCGTGTACAATCTTTCTGCAGATGAACTTGAAATATTATGTTGTATAAACTGAAAAAAAAGTTCTCCACCACTTTTGAGTATTGTGTGAGATGTTTTTGTACAAATGAATGGGCATATATAATTGATAATGGACACTAATGAGCAGTTGTAGTAAAAAACTACAATTTTATGTAGAGGTGAGAAACTCCTATGCAGGTTTGAAGTCCTGACCCTTTAAAGAATCATGCTACCTTTTACAAATGCATAGTACCATACCAGGATCATTCACTCAGTGAAATATACTGTTTAATTTCTACCATTAGTGATAAGCAGTCATTCTTCCCTTGGTTCCCATGGGTTTAATTGCTTGCTATTCTTGATTGTAAACTCTTAACAGTAGTGAGTATAGTGTAGTGAGAAAGATAGGTGTCCATGGTGGAGAGACAGGTCTGTTTGGGAAGTATTAGCAGTTCTAGGAGTAGTATCAGAGATACTCCTATTGTCATTAAGTGCCAGTGTTTCAGTTTCTCAAGTAGTTTCTACCTATTGCTCTTTCATTGGGATGCATTTTAAGCTTAATTCAAAGCTTAGATGCTTCTGGAGCCCAAACGTTACCGCCATTTATTGGAAGGAAAGCCTTATGTAAAAGATGTTTGCAACCTCTCTGCTTTGCTTGAAAGGAAATGGTAAAGGCAAGGTATTGCACGCCTGTTACAACATTGGATTCACTTCAAAAGTAACAGTAAAGACTTAGCATGGAAGAAGATTGAGAACAGAAGCAGTGAACATGAACACTAAGATGCAGCAGGGTGGGAAGGAAGAAGGATGAAAGGTGCAAAGAGAAATGAAATAACCATTCCATTTGTTTGGAATGCATTTTTGATGGTATGAATAGCAAAAGTATGGAAATAGGAAAGAAGTAAAAATTTGAGTTGCAAAAAACATAAAACAATAATAATACACCACTTCTCCCTGATGACATTACCTTTGCAGCGAACTGATGAAACAACAGTAGGAAAGGAAAGCCTTATGCCTGTCAGTAGCTTTTTATATAATCTTTAACAGTTCGATTCCTTCTTTTACAACTGACGAAACAGACAAAGGGCATCTTGCTCACAGTCGGTCAATAATCAACAACAGAGCAGAGAATTAAGCAGTCCAGCATAATTTTAGATTAAGGGAAGCTCCAGGAAGCACAGATGCGCCTGCTGTCCCCTTGAAGGCCATGGGGTACAGGTCAGGTCTGGCACACAGTAACAGGAAGAATGTAGTTACTCCTGCCTGGTAGAACTGATCTCATCTCATCTGCCCAAGTGTCTGTGAATTAGTTCAAACAAAGACACCACAGCGTGGCTGGATTTGGGGTTTCACAGCAGAGGGCATCAGGCAGTCAGCTTAATGGTGTAGAAGTGAGAAACTGTTCCCAGCTGCTCTGTGATTATGGCTTGCTGGGTCTACAACTGCCTTTTTAGTAGCTGTCCTTATTTACTGGGCAATATAAAAGAATGCCCTAAACACTGAAGGACAGAAAAATATCCCTGTCCTTTGCTGCCTTTCTGGCTATAAGATGGGAAAGAAGTAAACTGTCAGTATCAGACTGTGCTTTACTTAGCTCCTACCTTTTCTATGCTCCAGCTGCCCAAAATCAGCTGCATGCTGTAATGTCAAAGGGAGATGTCTCTCCTGAGGGAGAATGTTTGGTACAAATGCAAAACATACTGTTTCAAATAAAAAGGTTCAGTTGTAGAAGGTTCTGAAGGTTCTTTGTGTTCCTGGGTTTTCAAGGACAGGCCAAAGAAATAGAGAAGACCCATTCCTGATATAAAATTCTAGAAGCCCCTCAATTTCATCATACAGTAAATAAATGTATTTGGTGATATTTGATGTTTTGAGATGCTCCCTAGAATTGTTCTGACTGAAATTCTGTTGCCTCTGGTAAAATTCTAAGGGTTTCAACATGGGTAAAGTCTGACCCATTGTAAAGAGTTGCAAGAGGCGCCACTCCATAGAGTTTTCATTGTTTATTCTCTATACCATATATATGAGCTAGAATAAGTTGTTGTGTCTACTCAGCCCAAAGGAAAGGCTGGAAAACCTGCAGTAATCTTTGAAGATTTAGAAGGGGTAAAGCTATTTATTGTACCTAATTTTACAATTTCATTGTGAGCGAACCTTTGCTAGGTTTCAGATTTGTGCTCTAAATTACACTATATGTTGCTTGATGTTAAAAATTAAACCAAAAGAAGATATATTTAGAAAACAGGTGCTTGTGACTTTTCAGATTTAGGCTATTATTTTAGGGAAGTTTAGTAATTTACACTATTTGCTACCAAAAGGCAGATCAATAAAGACATAAATGTGTTCTGACCATCAATTTATATTATTCATGTGATGATTGAGCACTTTGTCATAAATTCTGTCTTTCATCCTGATATCTGATTGGAGCAGAAGGAGCCGTAAAATCCTTGTTATTTATAATGGGATGCTTGTGCTAGACAGGAGACCTATTTAACCGATACACAAGCCCTAGTGCTCAGCATTTGTTTTTTTCCAAAGGGGCAAGAATGTATAGTTCTGAAGATAAGGTTATTCGTATCCTGTGTGTCCTGTTGAATTAGGAGTGAAAACAGAAATGCTGTTGACAAAGCTGCCACAGTTTTTTAGTTCATTTTTGCAAATGAATGACCTGCAATAGTGGGGGTTGGGCAGGCCTGGGAATGGGAAGCAGGCACATCCCTGCATCATTTTTACATGACTTGAAGTCTTGTTCAATGCCCTGGAAAGCTCTTCTATCCCAATAGGAGACTCCTGGAGAACTTCCTCACTGCTAGGCAAAAGATACTTGTGCAAGCAGTGAAGTATTTGAAGGGCAGGGGAGAGTGGTGTAGAGCTACAAGAGGAGCAGATGATGGGAAGAGCACCCTAATGTGCCAGGAAGTGGCAGAGAGATGGTGACCAGAGGAGTGACAAGGACTTTACTGTACCATTTGTTGAAGAGATCAGAGATGTTATATCTCTCGCCCAAAGGCTGTGGTGTGGACTTCCCAGCTCCAATGTAGAGCCTGCTATGCAGTCATCATTTCTTCCAAATAATAACTTATGCATCTTCTGTTCTTGTAGGTGGTAGGTGATAAACAATGACTAGATATCTGGCTGGATATTTGGTTTGAGTCAAAGCAAGTTCAAGCCATCCACTGCCAGCAGAGGAGAAATCATTGGAAAATGTAACATTCACAAAAAGTAATAATTGAAGAAAACAAAATACTGGAGATCAACCATAATGTAATTAATCTATAGGGATTGGAGCTGCTTGGTTTCTTTATTTTTTAAAGAAAGTGCTTGTGGTCAGAGGGGTTATAATAGATCTGATGAACGAGAATTTCTGAAAGAAATAACTGTTGCTTCTCTACTTAGGTTTGGCTGCAATAGTGAATGTTAGTAATTGTTTTCTATTTTTGAACACACAGGAGACTTAAAGCAACCACCATTGCTGTTCTTACAAAATCTATTTCTTTCCATTTATTCATTAGTAAATATTAGCTCCTGAATGCTGATAAGTATCTCTCCTTTACAGTTAGCTGATTCACTACTTGCAAAATGGCAGTTTACATTGTTGAGACATAGCAATTCCAACAATGTTATCATCCAAGTGCAAGCAGGCAGTGAATTTTTAGAGGCTGTTTCAGATGGGCCTGTTTGTATGGGAGTCTGCTCTTATTCCCTGCTAATAAATGCTTCATCTTTGCCTGTAATTGTAGTAAAATGGAAATGGTGCATAGGAGCCTGGCTGCGAGATTGCAGCAAATGGCTCCAACCTCTGTTTAATGTAGTGACACTAATGAATTCTGAGAATTAATTTTCAGCTAAGAAAGCATGATGGAAGATACTAGAATTTCAAATTAGGTAGTGGATTGATTTTCATCAAAGCAAATGCACAATGTTCGTTTCATTTTCAATCTCTGCTTACTTAGCCTTTTAGATCTAAAAAACAGCAGACCAAATATGCTCACATTTTCATCATACCTTACGTGAAACTCATCTTGTAGATTTGCTACTCAATTTGCTCTGTGTGTGGCTGTCTGACAATTAATTTATTTATTTATCTAATTATTTATTTTATTGTTATAATTTCCACAGGTCAAACAAATTTGCTTACTTTGCAGGTGCTGCACATTTGTTAGTTCGAATTGCAGCATGGTTGATGTTTAACAGTGCCTAAGCTGACTGTCAAAACTGGTCTTAAACGAATGTGTAGATGCACACCTGAAGAGAGTTTAGTTTTCATCTGTCCTCAGAAGCAAATCCTTCAGTGATATGACTTCCTGATTTATACTTGAACAACACACACACCGATTTCTGCTGGTTACATTGAATATTTTCTGATAAGTGACACTGTAAAATCTGTTTTGTTACTTTACTCTTCCTTTTTTAAATGTCAGTATTGCAGGAATTTTGTGTATTATTTCCTGATTTCTTTCTTTTTCTGGCCTTTACATGGAATATATCTTCTAACTGAATGTACTGGCAACCTGGGACACGGGCATCCATATGATTAACTTTTTCACACATTATAGTTCTGTTTCAAGGACAGGTCAGTAGAAAACAGTAATAACGCTCACCTTTGTGCAGTTTTTAGTATTGTAAGAATTTATATTTTATATTCAATTATTTTTTTCTGAAGAGCAGTATAGTGTCAGTACTGCTTCCAGTGTAGGAGATAATACTTTACTGAACACCGGCAGTGACACTGGCAGTCTGATGTATCATTTTTCACTAGCACATCTTGGTGGCCTGAGGTTTGCTACTTTACAGGTAACGTTGACTAAGAACAGCAATAGCATGCATTCAATGTGGCACTAGAGACAACACATTTGAAATGACAGTGTGTAGATGCAGATCATATAGAGAGATATACCTCAGAATATTAATAGGTCTTGCCTACATAGAGAGAAATTGGGACAAAGGCATGTGCTCCAACTGAGAAGAAACATAAGGACTGTCTTTTCAGTGTCACATCCACGGCTCTCCATCTTATACTCCATCAGAGCAGCCCTGGTGATACACCACATTGGCACTGAAAATCTGAATACCCCCGGAGCCCACAGTACCTACTGCAGCTAAGCCACAAGCCAGTTACTGGCACTTGAAACATCATAAGGAGTAAATTCTGGAAGGGACCATGTCAATGCTTCTGCTCTTTCTTAACAAGAGGAGAGTGCATATATTTAGGCACTTCAGTTCCCTGTGGCCTGCCTGGTCATTCTGCTGCTGTCTTCTTGACGTGCTAGGAACTTGCTATTTAATTTGATGGATTAAACCAACTTCAGTGGAGATGTACATTCTCCTGTCAGTCTCTTTCCTGAACTGGAGTTCACACAAGAAGTTACAGACATGAACTTAACAAGCTGTCTGTCACCCTTCCATAATAGCTTCCATAATAGCTTAATAGCTGTTAGTTATTAGCTCTGCTTTGCTGTGGCCTTTCACTAACCATCTGAAAGGGCTCTTTTCTTCTGATACAGGCACAAACGGGGCACAACAGTAGGTGTGTTCTGTCTGAGCTTGGAACAGAGACATCACAGAATCATGTGGATGTGTCTTGTGGCATTAGCTTGGTCATCTTAGGAATTCATGAAGTTTTACTTGTGCTTCAAGTGAAATCCTAAGTGACCACAGACTGCAAAAATATCCTACTACTGGAGAAAGAGGGCTGCATGTATATGAAACAATATATACATTTTGATAGTTGCAAAGCAGAAGAATAGCATGCATGCAAAGTGAAGAGCCAGTGAGGGGGTTGGCAGGAGTATGCAAGAGAAGCAAAAGTAATCCTAAGGTAGTCTTCAAGATCACCTCCCTGCCAGAACTTATAAATGTTCATTAGAACACCTGCCAGACCTAAACAACTAGCATTTCAGGCATTTAATAGAGAAACTAAGAGCTTTTTTCCCTAAAATGTTTTCCTTCATCTCTTGTTTGGCTTCCTTAATGAATGCAGTATCTGGACATTTGGGTGTTTCCTCTAGGGACTATTTTAATTTATTTTGAAAAATTTCTCTTGCATCTTCTGGATCTTTTTCACGGAGTGTCTTTGGAGGTACATTGTTCCAGCACTCATAGTAGTAATATGGTAATAGCTACATACCACCAGGTGAAAGATTTGTATCTTCTTCAGATTTACGGTAAACATAAGATATTATGTCTGGAACTGTATAATTTCTTGAAGAGAATCCATTTTAACTCTAATGGTGTTATTATCTGAAAGCAATTGCCATGGCATTAGGGCCTGTTGCGATAGGGCAATGGGTAACAGTTATATTACTGAAAAATTCCTGATGTAATCAAATTTAACAAGAAAATGTTTATATTAACAATATAGGATTATTACTATACATTTGTAATTATTGTTAAGATGGTAAAAATCATGTGTGCATGAGCTTTTCAGACTGAAATCTCCAGATACTTGCCATCAGTCTGATTTTGTATACTGCATAGGGTTTGGTTTTCTTTTGGGGGGCTGGTGTTCCTCTGCATTCATGGTTAATGTTGCCTTTCTTTTCAAAGACTTTTTTTTCCTTTTTCTCAGGAAATGTATAAATTTAACCAGGATTGGCATGGAGCATATTGTCTGTGTGGGTGTATTGACTTTTAAAAACCATGGATCACAGAAAGAAAAGTGTGGTGGGAGAGGGTTGTCAGAACCAGTTGAAGGCTAATGATGGATCTCTTCATGGGCGGGAAGGACTAGTATTTATAGCCTTGCACTCAGAGGGATGGAGATAAAGCAGGTTCTGTTCCTTTAGTATTTCTGTCAGGAGGCTACAGTTCTACCCTAAGGCAAATTTCACCAGAATAGTTATAAAACTGGTAGCACATTTTACAGATTGTCTTTTCTGGACTAGATTTACCAAGAAGAGCTTCAGAAAATGGTTTTCAGGAACCTAAAGTATTAAAGTTACATTCAGAGGTACTTCAGGATCATTTTAAGACCAGATTTTAGGCTTCAGTAAAGTATTTGAGGTGAGGCTAAACTTTAATCATTTGTTAATGTGTTTGCTCATATTTGAATGTGTAGGTTTTTTTTTCCTATGTAGTTTAAATTTTGAAAACTCTTATTGATACTGCTAGAATATAAATTATTCTAAAACATATTAAAGTTTCATTGAACTTTTGGCTAAAAAGATAATCTTTATTTGTGATATTTGGCCCTGCTAAGGAAATGCTTTAGGTGTATCCCTTAATATCAGCAAATATGAGATGTGATTGTGAAGTACGTAATACAAACGCATCTCATAAAATAAGCTCATCTTGTGCTGTAATTCACTGAAATGTTATGTGGTAGAAGGAAGATATATACTGAATTGCAGCATTTCTTTTTCACATTCTTAAATAATGTCAATATTATTTGAGCAAGATAAACAGAATGCCTTAATATAAAGACTTAGAGAATACTTTAAAGCAGTCTAATGCTTTTAGATCATTCTACTGTTTTATTTCAGCTTTATTGTACAGAAAAGAATTGAACTGTAATGATGACTTCCTCAATTTTCAATCTCAATTGTATAAATTAACATGATAATTTTATGCTAATTGATTAGGATGTATCTCTACTTGTTACTAGGTCACCTTTTCCTGTTACAGACAGAACTTTGGTGCCCTGGCTAGCATTTAATTCTGACTCATTTGTTTCTCATCCATTCTGAATTACAAAGGTTTGCAGAATTTTCTATGATTCTTATGCTAACACTTACCGTTGCAATGTATAAGATCTACCTGAAACATTTGTTTTAAAAACAAAACAAAGCTCTATGTCAAATTGTTCACAGTGTTGTATCACAGGTTTCACTTGTGGATTTTAATAGGCTATATCCTACAGTTCTTAGTCAAACTCTCATTGGAGAATAGGCAGAAAATTAAAGTGAAAGAAGTGTTGTCTGTTCATCTTGGGTTATGTTTAATATAAACTGTGCACCACTTAAAAGATACAATGACATTTTTTTTTGTAGTAAGCTACAGTTAAAAAGATAGATTAAATAAGCTCAAAATCACAGCCTTTATCCTACTATACTTGTAAAGTGAATTCACTTTGTTAAGTATTTTATGCCAGATTTATTCCAATGTAGAGGAAGAGTCTTGTTGTATACTGAGGAACTCAAATCTGTGGAAAAAGAAACTGCTGTACAATAACTGCCACACAGTAAGATGACTCAAATCATGCTGTAATGAAATAACTTCACTGCCTGAGACCACTATTTCTCTATCACAGGTGTCTTATCAAGGACTTTGAAAAGCGTCCTTCAGTCACCCATCTTTTGGAGCATCCATTTATTAAACAAGTACACGGTAAAGATATGTCTCTGCAAAAGCAGCTGGCTGAGCTCATCCAAGAGCAGCAGCAGATAGGTTCCACAGCCAGAACAAGGTACTGTACAACAGATAGGCTGCAACCCTCCTTCCCCACTAATCCTGGGAACACAAGCTAAAACTTTGAATGCACAGGCATTTACTGTTCAAAGGCTGATATTAATGCATTGACTAGCAGTATTATTAGCAGTAAGTGTTGCATGCCTTGTGAATGCAAGAGACGTGTTTTCTCATTAATACTTTTTTAGAGCTAGTTTGATCAGCTGTAATGCAAACTTCTCCTTAGCCTTCTTTTTCCCACTGAAAAAGAAGTGTTGTTTTCTATATTGTTCTGTGTCAGAAGTGTTCTGTTTTATATATATTCACTTTTAGATCAGTCACAGAGATGTTATAATTCCAGAATAATCTGGTTTGTGGAAATACTTATGATGAAAAATGATACCGTGTTTTGGTAGCAGACCTTTAAAAATACAACTGTGAACAATGAAGTGACTATTAAAGCAGGTTAAGAGCAGAACTTATAAAGTGTGCTGTTTGATTAGATACTATTAGTAAGAAGGCTATCCGGTACTTAAAACTATTTTTTTTTTGGTCTGTAGTTTAATAGTAACTGCTATTTTTCATTCAGTCTAGTCTTTAATTCTAAAATATGCTTAAAAGGCAATGAATATTTATCAGCAGCAGTGGGATTTTTTTACTTTTGAGGCTGATTGTGAATGTGTCCAGAGGGTGGCAGAATTTCACTGTTTCAAAAGAGAATTAAATGCAAATGAACACACTTTACCAAGCTCAGCAATCATTCCGTAATATGAAATATGTCTAGAGTGAGATAATCTCTGTCCCATTATTATAAACAAACACCTACTAATGTTGATAAAGAAAATTAAATGTCCTGATTCATAAGTCATAAACATGTATATACTTATATGCCATAGACTTTGTAGCTTAAATGCCAAAAGCCTGAACAAAACTGTACAAGCTGAAATAAAAGAATAGCTGTGTAAATAGAATTTAAATGTGAAGTTGATTTCTGTAGGTTTATTGGGGTTTTTGTTCTTGTTGTTTTGGTTTTTTTTTTGGTTGGTTGCTTGCTTGCTTTTCTTTCCCCTGGAAGAATATACCAGGAACTGCTTACTGTGGATGAGGGAGCTATGCCAGTGTTACAGTAGAAGTTTCTGATTTATGTAGCCTCCTAAGTGGATCTCCCACATGTAACACCTCACAGATCAGATTGCCTATGGCTGTGGGTTGGCTGGCCAGAAAGATACCAGAGTTTTCCCAGCTGTTGACCAAATAGAAGATAAAGACAGAGTGAAATGATCCTTGTACTAAGAGGAGCTCTGAAATGTATTCCTCATGGTGTTCCAATACGTTCTTCTAGGACCTACCTCCATACTGTGTAGTGAGAAGGAATCAAGACCAAGACAACATTTCTTTCCTCAAGCTTTTCCATATATTACTTAGGACTGCTGTGACAAACAATCTTCTGCAGCTTAGGCATGACTGGAATGTAGGAAGGATTTTTCTCCCCAGCACCCATAATATGAATCAGTGCACACCTACAAGAATTTAACTCCTTGTCCATCCTGTCACAACCTAAGCCATCTTAAACATTTTGTTTGCCAAGGGTGATTATTTGTGACTTGTTTGTGGTAGCACCTGCAGATTGCAATGGTAAAGGGGACTCTGTTGCAATGGGTTTAGTCCTGATCTTATCAATGCCTACTAGCCTTAAGTTCTATGATTGTCCCTGATGGCCACAAATATGCTTGGCCAGCTACTCCCACGTTCCCTGTCCCTGGTCATTCTCTGAGTCTTTTTTCCTATCAGTCTCCATTTAGTGTTCATACCATTTGTCCTTAAGGCTTTGTTCACCTGTTAGAGTCAGCTTCTTGTACCTTCTTACACTACCATTCCAATAGATTGTTTCTAATCTTCATCTTCTTCAGCAAGTCCTAGTCCAGGTTCTTCTGTTTTTCCAGCCATTTCTCTGTTGTTGGTGTTCCTTCTCACTTGATAGTGTAGCTCACAGCTCTCTTGTTCTTTCTCATCACTGAATTCACCTTTCCCAAATCTGTTATAATTTCTCTTCTACTCCTAAAGCTCTACTCTCAACAGACTTTGTATCAGTGTTGTTCTTTCCTGGACTCTTGGTTTCCCTTTAGCCATGCCTCTGAATTAGGTGACATTTTCCTCTGCCCATGAACAATAAGAGGGGAGACGTTATTAGATTGCTGGAGAAATGGTCATCTTTAACTTCACTTGGAAGACAGCAGGCCTTGCTGTTGGCTTCACTTTGAAGCTGATATGCCTAACTATTATTGAAGAATGTCTTTATGACTGTTGTAGCATTATACTACGATATCCTTACCGGTTCTTTGAAGCACCAGCCCACTTTGATCAGGGCTGAGAGCATGCTCAGTGAGGACAAACCCAGCACACATACTGTTGTCACTTTGCCATGAAATAACTTACTAGAGAGCTTTATACTATATTATTTCCTTTGGGTTAGAAATTAATAATAATAATAAAAAAAGTTTATACTAGTAAAAGATGACTTCTACAATGAAAAATAGCGTTAACGATTGATTCTGGTCTTTTTCACTGAAAAAGATGCTTTTTGAAAATTTTCCACTAGCTTTATTTTTCCCTAAATTATTTTCATCAGTGATATGCTGGTGCATCCTATCCTTATGCACATAGACGTTTTCCTTTTCAGAAACTCCCTCTTTCCACACTTGTAATGAGGAAGAAGATTCTTTTTTTAATCCATTGGCATCTTTTAGACTGAAATCCTTGAGTTTTGCAATGGTCTTGCGTGAAGCTGAAATTAAAGCAGCACTCCTCTACTGCATTGCCGATTTCTTATGCTCTCATGAGAAAAATCTTTGTGACAAAGTTCAGTGTGACAGCTGCGTAAGGATGATTGCTGGGTATTATCTTTATCTCTTCTCCATATTGCTTTTATAAGCTATCAGTTACCTATGTTGATGTTTTATCTGGTTTCTAACAATACCAGAGCATAAGTGCTAATTAACAATGATACACTTTTCATTAACATGTTTGCCATAGAAACAGTTATGTGAAGTTTAATTTTAAGAAACGTATTTGGTGTTAAATAGCCCATTAGTTCTATTTTTATAAGCGTTCTTTAATCCCTAAAAAACAGAGGTTAGTATATCAGAATGTTGCTTTATATATATTCATTCCAGCAATGCTGAATTTTTCTTTCCCATCTATTCTAAAGTCAAATACATCATTACTTTTTAACACATGAATATTGATTTGTAGTTCATCTTGAGAGCCAGAGGACTCTTACTCCCATCAATATATAGCTGCCTCTAGGCAGGAAGTGTTTCTTAAAATCAGAGAGGATGCTTTCACAGGCTCTCACTCTGTTGTTTTTCTTTTTTTTTTCACTTGACCCATCCTGTACTCATACAAGGTCTCTGCAATGCTTTCAGGCTATTCAAATAGTGTCCTTGTGCATGATAACAATATGAGAACAAGAAATTTTATTAATTCCTAATGACTTTTACCGCATGTAGCATTAAATTGCAGAACTGAAAAAACTAGGAATCTAAGTTACAGTAAGGTGTGGCAAAAGAACATGCAAGCATTGGTCAGGAATGATAAGCAGAACTGTACAAATGGTTATGGTACACTAATAATAGCTGCACATTGTTAAAGGCTTTGTGGCTAATTCGGTAATTCTCCAAGTAGAGTACACAAGTCAAGCTGACAGTAATCTTGCTGTATTTCAGGGATAAGTTCTTTAAGATTGAGGTTCATGCAAGTGCAGGTCAGTAGAATACCAAGAATGTTTAGGCACCCTCTGAATTATAGTAAAAAAACATGGTGGAGGTTTGTGTTTTATTCCTCATTCTCTCTCTGAATTACTGCGTAGCCTCTGCTGTATCATTTACCCTCAATATATCTCTATTCCTATTAATAGCTTTACTTTAGATGTTATACCTACAAAAAAATCAGTCTGTCTGGGGCAAGAACTTTTGTCTTTTATTTGTTCTGTAAAGCCATACTATACCTTTGGTCCTTGTAAAGCTGTTGATGAGGAGAAATATGTATAATGCCCAAAGATCTAGCCATTTTGTCTTTCATTCTTTTTGCTCTAGAGTCTGGGAAGACTCTACGCAAAGATGCATTACAAGTTACGGATATTTTTAGTTCTCACTCAACAGTAAATATTTGCTCTGTTTGTGTAGATTATATCTTTGTTAAACAATATTTGAGTGTGTTTGATTGTCCACTAAGAGCAACTGTAAGAGAGCTGCTCACTTTCCAAATACGCCTTTAGATCACTCGAACTCATTTGTGTGGTCAGTTGCTTCTTTGATTCGTAGTAGAAGAGATTCCAACATCAAGGCTGATTGCCAGCCTGCTGAAGGAAGGCATTAAGAAGGGATTTAGTCTGTTTCCTAATATTCCTAAATGTTAAGTGACTCTTTGTGCTGTCTACATCAGCAAAATGTACTGCAAAAAGCAGACATGTTCTCTGGAATTTGTTCATAAGCATCAAATGTTTTCCCTATTTTTTTTGTCCTTGTTAGGACTTAATATAAACCTGGCAAAGCTGGCAGCTGGTTCAGTGTTGAAAAAGTTGAAAAACATGTATCAAAACTTCCAAAGCCCTTTAAGTTAGGCAGTATCTCAAGTTCCATAAATAATGTTTGAAAGTACCATGGAGCTTGTCATGGAAACCTTTAAAAGCAAAACTCAGATTTGGAACCAAAATATTGTGTCTGTTGTCCCAGCCCTTCCTTGCATAAATTTTGATGATAAAATCTTGCATCCTTTAGGAAGACTTGCTCAAAAAAGTACACTTTCCATGTTATTTCATAAAAACCCAAAATATAACATATTTTAGTGACTTATAAGTAGAAGTGTATGAAAAATGGAGGATTTTTAATGCTTAATTGGAGGTTTGAAAAGTACTGCCTGTCAGTAATAGTGAGTGAAATGAAAATATTCTGGGTTATTTTTCCCCCTTTGGAAGTAGAACAATAAAAACGTTATTTATGAAAAATTTTAAAATAAAAGGTTGTTCTATCCAGTATAGCAGGCAGGAGAAAATCTTAAAAAGCAGTCACAACAGCATATGAGAAGGAGAAATTCAAATGTAGTGGCAGATCTATTAACTGCCTTTTGACAGTGGTGGAAGAGCAGATCATCAAGTAAGAAAATACATGTTTAAAAGCTTACAATTGGAAGCAGGAAAGAGGAGTCTCCACAGAATGCATTCTAAAGATTTTGCCCTTTGTAATATTTTTAAAAGCTGTCTTTCACAGTTTTAACTACTGTGGGTCCCCGTGTGGCATTTGGCTGTTCTTTAGGGGAAGTTAATATGGGGCAGCTATATGAAATGCAGTAGACAAATCTATAACAATTTTAAGGTAACAAAAAACATTTAATTATCACTAGTTGCCATCTGTATTTATTTTGTTAGCCACATCTGTCAAATGTCACAGTAGCTGAAGTTGAGCAAAACCATGGTCTTCTATATTTCCTCAAGCGATTAATAAATCCTTGCCTGAAAATTCTGTAATTGATTTGATGTTTGAGAGTTAATGCTGCTCAAGTATCAAATGGTTTTGGTTATATGGTTCAAAGTGGCAGTTTCCCAGTTACCAGCTTTGAAGAGGCCAACTCCAGATGTGGCTCATTCTTCTCTTGGATTTTTTCATACACACTGGGTAGCTTATCTTCCTGTCTGTAAATCAGCTTCTTCATAGGAATCAACCAGAAAAGGTCTTCTATTGACCTCCAGTTTCAATTTTTAAAGGAATGAAAAAACTTTAGCATTTTCAGGGAAGAGTTCAGTTTATTGTTTTGAGGCACACTGGGTTAGTGTGCTGCTGCTGGTCACCATTTAGAAGATAGTTTCTGTAGTGGGGAGCAGTCACTTATGAAACCTTGCATTTTGAAAGGTAAAATGCTAATCTGCACATCAGGAAGACTCAAACTTGAAGATGCTTGGGAAAAAAAAAAAAAAAAGGAAAAGCAAAAGGAGATCTAATCAGCTAATAGTTTGAGAAAGGCAAGTGTGTTCAGGCTAACTTGTCAGATGTTAGAATGAGACTACAGTGGTTTGGCAGCTTCCCCCTTCTTGTTAACCAGCTGGATTACAGCAGCAGTCTATCCAAGGAAGTAATTCTTACAACCAGATATCTAGCTTCTCTGCCAGCTCACATTTAATTTTGAAAGCAATCAACTGCAAGGAGCTTGATTGCATCCAGCCAGTAATTTCCTTTGGACTCAGAGATAACAGAACCAGAAATAGTCCTCCAGTGCTATACACAATGTAATTTAATGCAATTCTTCTAGCAGTCATCTATATGAATATTAGGCAAATGAGTTTAAAACTTAAAAAAAAAAGAAATCATAAAGATACTGTGAGCCTCGAAAGTAATCCTTGGCCTGATTACAGTGTATGTGTTTATACTCGAGGTTACACAGAGTTCTTTTAGAGCTGCAGCATTTCTATTGTAATTAAGGCTGTGTCCATGTTTCTCTTATGACCTTGCTTCAACAAATTACTCCAGGCTGAAACTTGATCTATAGGAGCAGAATTCACTCTTGGCAATGCACAAAAAACAGGCTGGGTGTCTCTGTGTGGCAGTAGCACACTCTCCACTTTCTCTTTCTCATTGTGTTGAGTATTTTTCTTGTATGTCTCAGTTTGGATGCAATTCATTTTAAAATTGGCAATAATGTAAAGGAAAAGGAATTAAAATAGACATAAAATGTTTTTCCTATGTGAGACCTAATAAAAAACTCCCAGTAAACAGAAGTGCTTAACTGCACCAAGAGGCCAAAGTAAAGTTATGGAGTGGAGAGATCAGAGAGCAAGCTTCCCAATGGACATAGAAGTTTTTGATCTGTGCTGCTTTCTTCCTCATGTGGAACTTGCAAGCAAGATGAGATCTTCCTTCCCCACCATCAGCTTGATAGCGGGGTTATATAAGCATATAGTTATTTACAGCACGCTTCTATTGCTGTGACTGATGTCCAGTACAAACAGAGGTTATTTTCTTTCAAACTGTTTCTTCCCCACAAGTAGAACAAATGAACACTTCCAACCCTCTCATTAAATTGTTCTCTTGAGGGAAAAAATGCTTCTTGCCTTTTGCTCCACCTCCAAAATCCAGGAAAATTCTGTCCCTTCCAGCTATTCTTGCCTGATAAAAAGGTGAAGGGAAGGTACTTGGGAGGATAGAACCCTTTTCAACAGACAGTGCCCATCACTGGAGTTCTAGACTAAACCTAATGCTGCTCTTCAGATTTGATAAGGTTAGATACCTTGAGTGACTGGCTCTTTACGCTACTTCTTTTGTCAGTGATGAGGCTACATCCTCCAGGTGATGATTCTGGAACATTCCTAGAACCTTAAGGCAAATCATATAACATCTTTGATTTTCTTTTTGCTTAGAATTTGTATGGTTTATATGTCATTAGAAAGGAAGGATAATTGGAAAAATGGCTGATAATTTTAATTTTTATGCAAAAAATGTGCTGGCAGTTATTTCCCTGGTTAAGAGTGTTCCCTTCTGCCTTATGAGATTTTTTTTTCTTTTAATATTTTAAAAGAAAATTGTATTTCTGGTGTAAAATTGCAGAAATTAAAGGTTCCTCTCTGTATTCTTCCTTCCCACTCTGTCAGTGTATCTTCAGGACGTAGGGACAGTAGAAAACTGACGATGCCAGCAGGAAATTTTAAGCTAATGTGATGTTATGCTCCTAATAGTCCCTTTCTAATCATGCACTTAGGAAAATGAGTTAAGCACAAGAAAATACATGCACAAAAGTATGTATGTTTTACTTCTGTTTGTCTAAAACCAGTTTCCTTAGTTATCTGTTTACATAGTGTTAAAAACCCCCTCCTTTCCAATAAAAAAAAAAAAATTCATTTTTCACTTAAGAAGAAACAGCAGGAGTTTAACACACAATCAGATAACAGATTAGTTTACAAAGCCATTCTGCAATTAGAGAGTATTTGGTTTGAATGTGCCCTCTTCCCCCTCCTCTCTGCACCTCTGGTAGGTACAGCTGTGCTTGGAGCTTCTTCCAATTTAATGTTGCGGGTGTGATGGTTTGCTCCAGGAAGAAAAGGCTTCACATGTGAATAAGGTTAGCTATAATGTCTAGGCGTTGCTTAGGTTAGTTACACCTCCATGAAGGAAAGCAACTGTTAAAATATTTGCCTCATTTGTAGACTGAGGAGTATTCCCATCTTTAAAATATTGGCATGATTTTCAGCAGCATTTTTCTCTGCATTGAATTCAGAGGTTGAATTCTGGTTTGAAACAGAAATAATTAGAAAAAACGGTAGTACAGTAGGCCATTACATGCATTCCTACTCCTTTGAGGATCTGGCTTGTCAGCTAAGTGTAATGTCCTTGAATATAGTGACTGAAATAAAAAAAAAAGCCAAAAAGTACCCACAACCTACCAGCTAATCAAATGGAAAATTTGATTAAAACTGAATAGAACCTTGAGCAAATGCGCATGATCACCATGCTGCCAACTGGAAATAATATCTACTGTAACAATTTTTCTTTCATAACTTCTTACTTGTGTTCTCCTTCTTTCATTTCTTCATATGTACTTCAAGCAAACTACCGTCTCTGGGAATGTAGGATGTAAAATGTGAGTGGGACTGTCAGCAAAACCAGCTATGTTCCCACTATTTATTTTCCTAGCTGACATCGAGTAGCCATAAGTAAATAAGGAAAAGGAGTTAAAATAGACATAAAAAAAATTAGGCTCTTTAAATGTGATTCACAATTACCAGTAAAGCTGTACTCATAGCTAACACTCTTCTCTTTGTTACGAGGCTTTCTATGCACTAATTCTTCTGATGATATAATAACTCTTGGATCTGTAAACATTCTCTTTACTGAATGAAAGCTGACTAACTTCAAATAAGTTGGAAAAAAGCTCATTTCTGAAAGAGCATTCCATGAGTGTATGAAGATATGATTAAAGAAAAAAAGACCTGCTACATCTTCACATTTGCCTTCAACATTATAGATAAACATTGTTTCCTGTCAAGTCAGGGTACTGTTCTGTTAGCGCTTGATATAATATTCAGTGTTGTTTCGGGATGCATGGTCATGTGATTCTTAGTTTATACATGGCAACCAATGCAGAAACAATCTCTCAAGGACTGTCATTGAGGATCAATGCTAAATGTTACTCAGCAGGATGCAGACTGTATCTGTGTGTGTGTCCTCCTACTCTGCTTTGATTATGTTTGTTGTAATGAAAAGCCTAGTTATACTTAACAGCATTCCTATTGCACCCTCTCTGTGGAAGACTTATTACAGCCTCTTGATTTGTCTCTGTTTCAACAAGATGCGTAGTTTAAAAACATATACACAGTGTTTTCAAAGATTCCTTCAGTATAATCTGATTATAAAGAGGTTATGTGACAGTTTGTCTCTGCTGCTTATTGTGTGGCTTAAGTCTCTGAGAACAAGCTGACTGAACATCCATACAGTTTAGAGTGTGATGGCAGCTGTGGTTCAAAAATGTTGTTTTGGGCCAGATCTGGGGTCACCCGAGGAGGCACTTTGGCATACATCGAGGTAACAGAAGGATTACATACTACTTATTGCTTCTTATAACTTTGTTAGATGACAGTACTATAGTCTGGGTAAGTGGGGGAAGATAATTAATTAAACAGAGTGGTACTTTATTACCTTAGAGTGAGGAGGGAAGGGAAAAGAGGGAGAAATTTACTGCGTGAGTAGGAAGTAGTAAGTCTACAAGTAAACCTTCTGTATCTGAGAATTGATAGATAGATAGGGTTGTATATTGTGAAGGAGAAAACCGGTTTAACACTGGACAACAAGCTGACCTGTTGCTTTTATAAAAGGATATTTCAAGCAAGAATATGTATTTCAGGAAGTGAGTCTGTGTTTTCAGCATGACAAAAGCATTCACCCATGACTTCCCATTGCCTCTTAATGTTTGCTGTCTTTGATACATTTTTATAACACTAGTGCTCTATTAAAAAACTTCTAGGCATGAACGAATACATACTAGAAGACCTTACCATGTGGATGGAGCTGACAAGTACTCTCTAGATGATGATCTGGTAAATCTAGAAGTTCTAGATGAGGTACTGTACTCTCTGAGTAGCAGTTTCTGGTAATTGTGCCTCACATTTTGCCAGTTTCTGCTTTTTAGGCTTCTTTTAACAGAATGAGAAGAGTTCATTCTTGCAAGGTTTTGTCTCACCATGGCAAAGGAGTTGTCACGTGATGCTGTCATCACTGTTAAAATTCTATATAGTGACATAAAAGTAGTAGCAGTGAGTCCTATTATGTGGAAGAATTTAATTATGAGTGATGCTAGTTTAAAATATTTTATGAACTTCATAAAATTAGAAGTTTAGTCATGAAAAACTAGATTAAAGTGATTTTTACTAAAATTTATTAACTTATATAAATGATAGATATAAAATGGTATCTACAGTTTCTGCATAAAAAGTGGTAAAACAATACCAGTTGCAGATTTCACTGTATCACCTATATGCAGACCATCAGTAAAGTTTTGTTTTAATGATCCTTAAATTGCATGCCAGCAAGAAAAAGACATAATACTAAATTGTTATAGTGTCCCATTTAAAACAGTCTCTTACTACCATTTAAAATTTAATCCTTGAAAAAGTATTATCATTGTTTCATTGTCAAATAAAAAAATAAATGGAAATTTACTATGAAGTGCAGCAGTAATGTGCATGGCCATTTTCTCTAGTGAAAGTTTGCTTCTTGGGCTGGTATAACAAAATATATACTATTGTGGAAATAAGAGTTGCCATTTAAGTTAGTTTTATTGCATTGGCAAGAATTTTGAAAATATCTGTTTGGTTTTGTGGTGTTGGCATTTAAAAAATAATTAGTAATACTTAGAAGTATTTCTTAATCAATGCTCTCAATATATTTAGAAAAATATTCCTAACTAGGAAAATACTGTTTAACTATCAAATCTTTTGTAATATTCTCAGGATACAATCATCCATCAGCTGCAGAAACGTTACGCTGACTTGCAAATTTATACTTATGTTGGAGACATTTTAATAGCCTTAAACCCCTTCCAGAATCTCAGCATTTATTCTCCCCAGGTAAGAGAGATTCCAAGCCATGGACAGTACTCACTTTACATTTATATGAACAGCACTGACTGAAATACTTAAGTGATGTTGGAAGCTAGGGGCACAGAATAAATCCCAGTCTTTTCTTCGTTCAGCAAAATGTGGCTACACATTTTATTTTTTTTTTAAATTCAGTCCTATTAGATTTCATTACTTTCTGCTTGGTGTCACAAATTCCCAAGAAGGGATGAAGATTACCCCAGACACAGCTGTTCCTCTTGTCTGGCATTCAGGGCTTTCTTCTGAAAACAGAAGATGGTTGTATGAACCTCCTCATGCTGAGCCTGTTGCTTCCTGAAGAATTGCTGTGTGGGGTTATTAAATGTCCTGTGCCATCAGCTTCTGCTTAAAAGAAAAAGGTGAAGCAAATGCTGTATAGATAGAAGCAGCTTAGTTTCCACAAATATGAAAATAGGTGAAGCCATAAATCTTAGTCTTCATGGGTGTCTAAATCAGAGTTGCTGGTAGAGGTGCCAGATTAATTTCAATTTTATCTTTGAAGCTTCTTTTGTATAGGTTGGGTATTTTCTCTTCACTGTCTTGTACAGAAAACATCAGAGTGCATTTTAGATACCATTTGTATTCTGGAAGTTGGGCAGTGCCAAGAATTACCACTCCTCTTCCAGGGCACTCAGTGGAAATTCTGTGGTAAAATAGGCAACTACCTTCTGTTGAACAGGCAGAAGATAGTCACTATCCTCTTTTCAGCTCTTAATTATGTAGCTAAGTTGTGTATTTTGACTATTGTGTGTTCTTTTTTTAAATTTAGTTCTCCAAGCTTTACCATGGTGTGAAGCGTTCATCAAATCCCCCCCATATATTTGCCTCTGCAGATGCTGCTTACCAAAGTATGGTTACATTCAGCAAAGATCAGGTAAGAACCTGTTCATTTTTGTTTAGATTTCATATTAATCTGACTGCAACTATGGAACATGGCTATGGTTAATGTTCTGTTATGATGTACTTTGAGAAATTTTTTCTTTAAGCCTTTTATTCCTACATCAGGAAAACTGGAATAGAAACCTAGTCAGGTTTGGGAGTTCTGAAGAAGACAGTGGCAGAGGCTAAGAAGTCAAATAAGATATTAGGGTTACCTGACCGATACAGTTTTCTGGACACCCATGAAGTTGTAGCAATAGACACCGATTGCAATATTGCTGCACACTCTGATTCTAGCCTGGCTTGCACTAAGTGGTGTAAAAATTTACACCTGTGCAAAATTAGAAAGTCTCAGTGCCATTGTGGATTAACAGAGTTTGAACCACTTTTCCTTTGCATAAAGATACTATCAAGGAATGGATATTCAATTCCTTTAACTACAAGTCACAAAAAATAGGAACCATTTGCTAACTTTATTAATAAAATTTATTAGTAAAATGTTTTAAGGATAGGTCTAATATAAATTTAAGAAGGAAAGAAATTCAATGATATAGCAGTGATTTTAATGAGAATGTGATACCATGCTGTAGAAGCTAAATTTCTTTTTATTACATTCTTAAGACTGTAACTTTTTACTCTTCCTAATTTGATGTCCTGTATGTACATGAATATTGAGGGCTAATAATTTTTATGTGTAAAATCCTCCTGATTTTACCCTGCACATCACATAATAATTAATAGGAAACGCTTTTTAAAAATCACAAGGCCAGAATGAAATAATAAGAAACTTGCAATTCGAAAATGCCAAGCAAAGAAGACAAATAAAAGGGACATGGAAGATGAAGAAAAAATAAGTTCTATTGAGTGTATGGAAGTACACTGCCCTGAGACATGGCTAGTGCTTCTTTAATGACTTATATGCTCTTTGATTGAATCATTAAAGAAAGCAAGTATTCGTGTAGAGTAAGTTATGTGAGAATTTGTTTTCTGGGGAAAAATTTTAGTTTTGACATCAGCCTGCCAGGCTAACTTTGTACATCTTTATTATTATAGGTTTCCTACATGTTTAAGAAGTAGTTTGCATTTATATCTAAATCAGTTTCCTATTTTCTGTTTGCAAAGGATTACAGGTGCATGTTTATCTCCATTGCCTGCTCCATGTTTTGTTGGTCTTCAGGTAAAGGTGCATTAGAGAATAAAGACTGTAGCCAGATCAAAAATTTATTGATTCTCTTTGTTTTATCCATTGAGTTTTCCCTTGTATTTTCCTGTGAAGTCTGAAAATTGACTTTGTGTCTAACATTTCTCATGAAGCTAAAGTCAAGTTCTGGCCAATTCTACAAGAGTTTCAGGAGCTCTACAAGAACTCACAGGCTTCAACTGTAGAAACTGTTGCACATGACTTCTCTAGTCCCATAAATACAATTAAATTAGGTATCGTAACCTTGTAATTCAATCATTGGGACATCTATTTCCAAAAAGAACAAAACTACACAGTAAGAAGAAAATAAATGAGCTACAAATGTCATAGTGCACTCACTATTTAGAGTCAATCCTTGTACCTGCTGTTGGACACCACAGGACACTACCAGAGAACTGCTACATTTTTCAGACCTTTTCAAAAAGCTCTGTTGTGTACAAAGTGTCATTACATCAAGTATTTTAGGACCTTGTATATTCTGTCACCCAAGAATCTTCCATGTTCATGGTGTGGTGCAAATAATTTTCAGGTCTTTACATAAAACCAGACAGTAACTGTGCAGTGTTAACATTGTAATTATATGTCAATTGATACTGTACCTTATGTAGATGAACATTTGTACTGGTGATCTATAGAACAGATGAAAAATAATAAATGCTCTTAGAGTTCTTACTTGCTAGGACCTGAAGTGTTCATGCTTCAGTATTCAGGTGTGAACTGGCCTTCAAGCATAACAGTGAAGAGGAGAATACCAAGTAATTTAGACTGTTCTAGCTAATCCATGAGTCTGGAAACCATTTGGAAACCCTATAAAATACCATGTGTTAAAGAACGCTGACTCAGGAAAAAGATGGATATGTTCTCCAGGAGTCATCCAATGAGCAGATGCATATTCTTCTGAAGTTTAGATGCTAGTTTGCTGTTGTAGCTTGAGTATCAGCATCACCCAGAGACTTTGGGTCAGTGTATTAAATACAGCTGTACCTTGTATTTCATGTTAATTCGTATGAATCAATGCAGTGAGCTCAGTTGCACTGGTTCAGTTATGTCACATCCAGTGAGCTGTGGCAATTTTCTGAGCATTAAGTATTTGGAACAAGCCACATATGTGCATAGCATGTGTTAACCTGTAGACATGGTCACTCGCTCATGTGTCTTAGCCCTTAGAAGTTATGTCATGGCTTCTTCACACATATGCACATTGCTGTTGGGCATTGTGAGACACATTTTAGTAACCTAGGCAATAAATGATTACACTGAACCTTTGCTGCTCTTTTCTTTCAGAAGGGAGTTGGGGGATTTGGCCCTTAAAGTATTTTTTAGTCTTGATACTAACCATTAAATAACAGGTAGGAGCAGTAAAAGCTGAAATCGAACATGTTGTGAGGTGTGCACTTAACTGTTCTGGTTTGTGTGTTCAGTGCATTATCATCAGTGGGGAGAGCGGTGCTGGAAAGACAGAAAGTGCCCATCTGATCGTCCAACATTTGACCTTCTTGGGAAAGGTATTTCTTAGCCAATCATAGAAAACTATGAACAAATCCTTCCAAACCAAATTTTCACTTTAATTTTTTAATACTTAAAGCTGTTCATGTGATTTGTCCCACTTGAGTTAGGGATGAAGTAATCACGCATATAAGAGTATTGAATTGAGATTCTACATTATAACCCACAGCAAGCCATTCCATATTTTTTTAAAAAGAAGGTGCCAGATCCCAAGTGCTCAGTGCCTATATTTATATATAGTGTTTATTGCATATACTGTTGTTCATTTATACAGTAATGACAGACATTGCTATGGCTTTAATCTTAGAAGCCTTTACACATTTAAATGTTACGCAAAATGACTGAAAAATCAAGTGCGTAAGGTTAACCTTAAGTAGATGAGTTTAGTTTTTGATGGTTTTGGTATTCTTAATTATATGACAGTTCAGAGCAGAACAGAGAGAAGAATCTGGGTTTTTCCTACCTGTGAGAAACTTCCTCATCAATTTGTTGGCCCTGTTGTTGGATAAGTAGAAAGGTTAATGCATTATCTAAGTCCATACAAGCATGAGAAAAGGATGCTATCCTTCTGAGTCAAGAATTGGATTGTGGGTAAGCAATATGTTCTTTTTAATGATCCTCCCGATCTGTATCTGTTCTGTCAAGGCAAATAACCGTGCTTTGCGTGAGAAAATTCTTCAGGTGAATCCTCTGGTTGAAGCATTTGGGAATGCCTGCACTGCCATCAATGACAACTCAAGTCGCTTTGGAAAATATCTGGAAATCATGTTTACACCCACAGGAGCTGTAATGGGGGCAAAGATTTCTGAATATCTACTTGAAAAGTCAAGGGTTATAAAACAGGCTGTGTAGGTATATTAATTCTCTGTCCTTTCATATTTATATAATATTTGGATTTTGTTTAGTTCTCAAAAATTGCTCACTTTAAGTGCTTTCACGTCTTCTGCTATAGCAATGATCCTTTGTACAGTGCCGTGATAATGAGTTGTCAGGTTCTTTTGGAGTGGAAGCCAGAGCTGCTCCATTCTTTGTAGAAATACTGTGGTTGACTGAGTTTTCTGTGTTTCACAATTGCTGTTCCTACACAACTAAAAAAAGTGGGAGATTTGCTACCTACTTCAGAGAGCTCATGATAAGAACTTCTGTTTTTTACATTGTGCAAGACTCTATGAGGGTAAACACGTGTTTCAAAAGGACCTTTCTTTTTTTTTTTCTAGGGGAGAGAAAAATTTCCATATATTTTATTATATTTATGCTGGCCTTTATCATCAGAAGAAACTTTCTGAATATAGACTTCCTGATAAAAAGCCTCCTAGGTAATTGTCACTCACTTGTTTTAACTGCTTATTGTAATTAGCTGTTGACCAGCTCTTGCTTTCAGTATGATGCCTTAAAATCTCTCTTAATCCTTCTCCATCCCTTAAGGATCCTTTTTAATCTTCCGAAACAAAGAAGAGGGTGGACAATAAGGCATTGCATTATTTGTATTTGTTTGAGAACTTGAACTATTTGAAAAGGGCGAGGAAGAGTCAAGCTTGTTGTTATGCAGATATTCTGTCATATTTTCAAATCAGGACAATCACCTTATGAATTCTTACTGTAATGCTTCAATAAGAACCTAAAATATGCTTTGGAGTTCTGTTTTTTAATTGGTATTTGTGCTTTGGGTGCATCTGATCTGTACTGGGTGAGGGTGTGTGTGTGAAATGTTGGTAACACTATAATAGGTATTAACAAAGAATAAGGAAAAGTTAGTGCAACAGAAACACAGATTTCTGGTGAATTAGCACCAAAGTATATAATTGGAAGATACTGAAATGAATGTTCTTTCCAGTTACTTGGCTACCTGCTGGAGGTTGTACTGCTTATCTGCTAGTGTGGTTCTTTCTTTCTCCCACTCTATTTAGATATATTGATAATGAAACTGGAAGAGTGATGCATGATATTGTTACTAAAGATTCTTATGGAAGAAAATTTGAAGCAATTCAGCACTGCTTTAGAATTATAGGATTCACTGATGAGGTAAGAGATCCAGTTGCTAAACCATTATTGACCTTCTTTACAAAAAAACACCTCCTGTGCACAGGCTGCAGTTTGGTTTTGTGGATGATGCCTGTGCCACAGAATCTCTCTTATGGCAGAAATGAACTGTAAAAGCATAAACACACACTCAGAAACCAAGATCAGCCTGAGATCTTGGTTGGTACTTGGGCAAGTCCATTCACAATTCTCTATTACACTTTTTTCTGTGTCAATAGAAGCTTACTTGAATATGTAGTACTTGGTCTCAGAGCAAGCTACAAGCTTTATAACCATTCCAGTGCTCACCTAGCTGGATCCTTTAAAAGTGCTGCTTGTCATCTTTTACAGGAAGTGTACTCAGTGTACAGAATTCTGACTGGTATCTTAAATACTGGAAATATTGAGTTTGCTGCCATTTCTTCACAACACCAAACAGATAAAAGTGAAGTTCCCAACCCAGAAGCCTTAGAGAATGGTAAATACATTTTAACATTGTCAGTTCTGTAAATGCAATTTGACGGTATTTGTGAGACTCTCTACCTTGTGATAACAGGCTGACAATGCTAGAGATTTCTGCTGCACAGCTACAGTCATGTATCTTTTTTCCCCACTGTCTTTTAGCTGCTGCACTACTAAGTATTGGGTCAGAAGAACTTCAAGAGGCCCTAACCTCCCACTGTGTTGTAACACGAGGGGAGACCATTATCCGAACAAACACCGTGGACAAAGCAACTGATGTGCGAGATGCCATGGCAAAGGCCCTTTATGGCCGGCTCTTCAGCTGGATTGTAAACCGTATTAATACGCTGCTTCAGCCAGATAAAAATATATGGCAAGTTACACGTCACTGCATTGCGTCTATTTGCTCTGCGTATGTCTTTGGTGGCTTCATCCACTTGTATATTTTTGTATTTGCAGAAAGGGTGCTGTGCTTATTTTGGCTAAGGCTTCAAAATGGTTTTCATGCTGTGATGCTGAATTCTGTTTCCAGGACATTAACCCAAATATTTTCAAAGAGCTGAGTGGAATTTAGCTACTGAGGTCGGTGGAAATTGGGTCATTAAAGTCCTGTACAGTTCTTTAAAAAGATGCTTCCTACATAGTGAACATTAAAATCATAGCAAAAGCTGGTAAATAACTGGAGGACACTGGAAAACTCTAGTATGTACAGTCCTTACAGTCCTTCTGCTTTTGTAAGCTAGTAATAAATATAGATTATTATTGTGCTGCTGCTTGAGATGTGACGATTTGTTGTTTTTCATAATTACAGGAATGTTCACATTGTGCATCCTTATGAGTTCATTGCCAGGTGCTGATCTAGCTGCATTGGTCTTTTTGAGCAGCTGTAGAGATTTTTAGAAACGTAAGAAACCCTTAGGTGATGAAAAAAATGCCTCTGATCCGAGATCTTTACCTGGCACTTCATCATATCATATAGGCATGTGCTCATACATACTTGCAGTTCAAGTGGTGACTGTGATATGAGTGTCCTTCAGCCAGCACATGGGCTCTTAGTAGTCCAGCTTGTAGCAGCAGTAGGCTTGGTAGATACCCAAGACGAAATACCTAGCCTGTGTGTAGCAGAACCATGCTATTAAAACTTGACACCTTTTGTCTACCTGGAGGAGTAGACAATAGATTTTATTTGGGGCCTGCCTATTGAAACCACTTGTTTTAATATGGCTGTTACTGGGTACCTATGATTGTCCTGCTTTCTTCATGGCAATTTGCAAGAAGCAAGAGGAAAACAAAAGTGTTAACGATGCTGAACAAGTGTACCAAGTTGCTTTAGGTTCAAACATGCTTTTTCTCCTCTCTTTTTGCAGCAGATTGAATCAATTATGCAACCTTTGTTTCCATGTTTGCCTTTTGTAAATTTGATGTTGCCCATGGTGAATTTTGTTTGTATTTTCACATGCAGTAATGCTGAAAATGGGATGAATGTTGGGATACTAGACATATTCGGATTTGAGAACGTCACAAGAAATTCCTTTGAACAACTGTGTATAAATATCGCTAATGAACAGATCCAGTATTATTTCAATCAACATATCTTTGCACTTGAGCAGGCAAGTTCAATTCCAATAATGCCTCAGTTGAAGTTTTGTAAAAAATGTCGTTTGGGCCTATAGAGTGTTGCTGTGTATCATAAATGTCCCAATGATGATGTTGCTTTTATTTGTTCAGTATTAAAACTGTGCTGGTCACTTTGTAGATGGAATATCAGAGTGAGGGAATTGATGCTACTACAGTGGAATATGAGGACAACCGTCCACTTCTAGATATGTTCCTCCAGAAGCCCATGGGTCTCCTGTCTCTACTAGATGAAGAAAGTCGATTTCCTCAGGCAACAGACCTAACTTTAGTTGGTATGTGCAAACAAAAATTTAGGGAAATAACAAATATATTTTGAGAGGATGGAATGATATCTTTACTCAAGTTTTACTAGCCCAGTTGTCCTGCTCAGGCAGTGCCATGTCATTTCACTTTTAAAGTATATTTTTCATTGTGCTCCATCATTTTTCTCCACTCAGGTGTTCTCTGTTCTTTTTATATTGCAAAAGTTATCATATATCAGGTGTCAAGGACTTAGTGTCTTTCCAGTATCACAAGGAAGTAATCTGTGTCCTATCCCTGTGTGTGAGGTACAAGCAGCATTTATCCCCATTTACTGAAGTGAAGGCTGAGACATAGTAGAATCTTGTGTCAAGGACCATCCTGTGAGCAGCGTTGGTGCTGAGAGTATAATTTGTATCTCCCAGGCTCCTAGACCCATGCTTATCCAATTAGAAAATACAGCTTGACTCAAGATTATTGCACCATAAATAGAAAGTGTATGTTATTGCTGGTGTGCTATCTGGCTGAGTATTTCCCTTCTTCCATGCATATTTTACATATTTTTTAACTAATCTTGGTGCAAACTTTAAAACATGCAGTGTATGCCACATTTAAAACTGTTGTCTTGCTTTTGTTTACTAGAGCTACATTTTCCCTGCAATATGAAACAGCAAGTTCCAGTTCCATCAATGGGACGTACAGCAGAGACTAGAACTGTTAGAGAAAAATAACAGCTGCCTGTTAAATTGCCTGATATACATATACAAGATCTTTCAGTTCTACTAGCCTGAGTTGAAACTTGAATTTAGGTCACAAGATAGAATGAGTGCTGTAGTTTGATTCCAGTTCTCGTTTGTGTACTAAAGCCTTGTGCCTCACCATGGAACTTATAAATCAGTTGATACTGAATACTGAACTTGCACTTTCCTTGGTCCAATGGCGATCAGTCTTGCTGCTCATCTGTAGACAGCACAGCAGGAGCCCCCTAGGTAACAGCAAAGGAGGATATTGTGCCCTCACCAGATGTGCCAGATAATCATAAATTCCACCACCCTCCCCCTGCCTCCCCACCCTGAAGTTCCAAACTTCTTTCTTTTTGCTTTAAATACAAGCTTGATTAAACATTAATGGAAAGAAAAATTTAACACAAGATATTAATGGATTCTAACATTAGAAAAAATATTTTGATAGTATTTTCTGACCTGCAAAACATGACAGACAATTTTATCAGTTGATTCTGGCCTCAGGTCTCTAGTTGCTTATAAAGAAATATAGTAACAAGCTTTACAGCATCAGCATTAATTTCATTACAAAATATTAAAAAGCATACAAAATATCACAGGGAGGGCATAAAAGACATTTTTCTTGGTGGTGTTTCTTTTTCTATTGGCTCTTTAGAGGTAGTCACAGGAAACAGAAAGCATCTCTAGCAGAGGTTTTAGATAGAAGCCACTCTTTCTGTAGAAGTCCAAAGGTAAATGAGAGATGGTTCCAGCCCAAAGACATTAACAGATACATAAAACATGATGCACAAAGCTAAGTGAATGGGGAATGGAAGATAGGGAAAATACAAATAATAGGCATTTAAGCAAGCTTCAGCTGAAAGATGTCAGCTCTGAATGTATAGTTAAAATAAACCACCTTCAGATCCTATGTGTATATATAAGCAAATTCATAGTGAAATATGAGAAGTCAACACATCTTCTCATTGATGTCTCTTTTTTGATAGTTTTCCATGCAGAAAATTATCCACAAATTGTGAGATTTGAACAACAGTCTTACTGGGCTAGTTTAGAATGAGCTATTCCATTCAGAAGTGGCAGCTCAGAAGAAAGCACAGAGAAGGTGGCGCACAGCTATTTCTCAGCAATCTGATAATATATGTGTTTACAATAGTCCTGGCTTCTTGAGCAACAGACTATGCCTAATTAGGATGGGGATTTTACATAGCCACTCTAAGTCACTTACATCAATGTCTCTTCCAAATGTTCAGATAAATTTGAAGATAACTTACGATGCAAATACTTTTGGAGACCAAAAGGAGCAGCACTGGCATTTGGTATTCAGCACTATGCTGGAAAGGTAAGGTCATGTGAATTTTATTTAGTTCAAACAACAGTGGTATGGTCATTGTTTGGTTTTTTTTTTTCCAAAGTTTCTGTTTGGTTGGTTTTTGTTTTTTTTTTTTTTTTTTCCTTCCCCTTTGCTATTAAGAGACAAAATGGTACAGTTTATGGAACCCTAGAATCTACCATAAAATTTCCATGTGTAGCACTCTATTTTAAAACATACCCTTAGGGCTCTTTCACAGATTGTGTAGACAGTAACCATCTCTTTTTCTGAAAGAAAATCTGGCACAAGAAACACCATTTCTACAATCATTTCTAAGGGGCAGCTCTCTGGAGGCAGAACAGGCTATGTGATTGTTAGCATCGTGTGAATGCCACAGTAGTTCTGTGTGTAAGTGTATATAAGTATACAGATAAAATGCAATGTAATACACTGTTGATAATGAAATTTAAAATTCTGTACAGAGTGTTGGGAAGACCAGAGCTAGCTAGCACAGATGTTTACTTGTGCTCTGTAGCATCTAACTTCTTTTGTTTGCAGCAGTTCATGTATTATTTTATACAGGGAGTAACTGCCCAGTTGTTTCACGTAACAGGAGCTTTGCATGTGATTTCAGGTCCAAATCTTTGTTTATAAGCAAAATTAAATAGCAATGGTGTATGTAGTTATCGGTGAAGACTCATCTCTGAAAGACTCCAAAATGCTAAGATATGTTCTAGTTAACTTTGTTCAGCTTTCTGGGTTGTTAAGAATAGCTGTAAAACTTCACACAGGTTTAGTAAATTCTTTGCACCCAAATGGCCAAGTCATAAAAACACTTCTGGCCAGTTCTCTATTGCAGGAGAACATTCAGTTTCTGTGTAAACTCAGTGGAATAAAGCTGTAAAACTTCACACAGGTATAGTAAATTCTTTGCACCCAAATGGCCAAGTCATAAAAACACTTCTGGCCAGTTCTCTATTGCAGGAGAACGTTCAGTTTCTGTGTAAACTTGGTGGAATAAAGCTAGAGAGGAATATTGCTGGTAATAAGAAAGAAGTTCTAAAAAAGTACTGTGATTTAAAACAAACAAGATTTAGGCAAAATTAACTGATTCTTATATGAATACAAATAGCCTGGCATTAATTTCTACTAAAAGCAATTTAAATGATTGAAATAGATAAATGCTTTGTTTTCCTACTATTGTTTTTGAAGCAGTGAGAAGCCTGTTTTAATGTACCTAGATGTGCAGCTAGTTACAGGTCACAAGTTTGGTGCTACTGCCTGAAGGGAACCACCCAAGAACCATTTCTTACTTCACATGAAAACTGTCAAACTTTAATGAGATACCTGTATTATATTCTGTCATGCATACTGTAGTTTGATATGACAAAGCGTAACACAACAGGATTTAAGCCATTTAACCCAATTTGCTGTGCAGTGACATGTTACCAGTATAGGTGCTGCCTGTAGCCAGTTCACATTTTGAAGACACTGCTGTAGCTGTGCACTTTTAAGTCCTTTGCAGATAATTCATTGGCTTGTCAGAGCCAAACTAACTGGTCTGCTTGGTCATCTTGACTGTTCACATTTTAAAGAGCAGGGTAGTTTTTTGGTAACCTTTTTTGGCAACTTTTCTCATTCTATTTGCCATGCTAGGTACTGTATGATGCCTGTGCATTCCTT
>NW_008591682.1:0-1752 GCF_000691845.1 Merops nubicus | reverse complement strand
GACACGCTGCCTGCTGATGTCGTGGTGGTGTTGCGAACTTCAGAGAACAAACTTCTTCAGCAGCTGTTCTCTAGCCCATTAACAAAAACAGGTATTTTCTGCACAGCTTTGCTAATGTTGCAACCTCTTCAGCTATCTAATCCTATGAGACTCTTACTGTTTCTGGACAGAGTTTTAAAATTCTTTTTCTGCTCTGCTATTTGAAGTTTCATAAAATGTTGTAATATTTTTAAAAAATATGTATGTGGACATAAATTCTTCTAAAAAACCCAGGCAGCAAGATTCATCACCTTGCTACAGAGAAAGGGAGATTATGCAACACGTAGGGCAAGAACTTATTCTCAGAGCAGGATGAGAATATGGGAGTTTCTTCATTCTTAGTCCTTTACTAAGGTAGTTCTCAGTTGATAGATTCTTGTGTACCATGTTTTATAGTTCATAAATCATGTAATATAGGTAAAGTTGTTTTGGAGGTAATACCCATCCATTTAGATGTATTAATGCAATACATGAAATTTCTTAGAAATTATAAAAAACACCTACTAATCTGCTAGAATTAATTATTTCAGTTGATTTAAAGCTTATTGACACTAACGTACAGGAAAGTGCACATATCTATAGCTAAATTAAACGGCAAGATGAAGTGTTATTACTCCATGGGTAGATGCCAGAATACCAGTAACCTATGCAAATTATAGGTCTGCAGTATACATGCAAATAAGCCAACAAATGTACATGTCTTTCAATACTTCTTACATTTTTAAGGTATCTTTTTCATAATGGATAAGAAAATGGTGTCATACTTAGGAACAATCTAAATATGATAATTGTATTAGATTGCAAAGTTCTTGTGATCTGATATGACATAGCAAATGAGGTTGTATTTTTAGGTAGAAGTAAGTGTACATGCATTAGTGCTGTGTAGGCTTATTTTAAGTGGGCTGTAGATGCAATTCTGTGCCTGTGCAGCAGCTCTGTCTGGGATTTCTGGATCCTCAGTAGCCCAGACATAGACTCTGGTGTTTAACCTCTCTTGAGATTGCTATGTAGAAAAAGAACATTTGGAGAAAAATGTAGATCGGAGTCTTCTTTGCACATGTAAAACTGATAGCAAAATGTCTGTTATACTCTACATAGGATAGATTCCTGTTACATGTCTCTTCTGTCCTTTTCCTGTAACTACAAGGTTCTTGTATTACCCACCTTCAAATTAAGCTTTTAGAGGTCCCTGAGAGGTGAGGATCCAACAAGGAATCCTATTCTCCTTTCAGCTGTGATAAATATAGATGGAGGGGGATATAGTTTAAGGTGGAGTAGGATTGGTTTGTGCCCAAGTAGGGGACAAAGAATCTTTGTGTCTACTTCTGACATTTGAGTCTGTGTTAAATGGGTAAAAGAGATTATTTTATTTTATTTTATTTTTTTTAAACTCGGGCTAAGTGGATCAAGCAAAGCAAAAAAGAGAGCTCCCATCAGGTCAAATGTACTCCAACCCCTTCTTTACTAGCTGTTTCAAACCTTGGAGCTGTCCTCAGAATGAAACAGATTAGGTGCTTTGTCCCATTTATCGGTCCCTTTTTCATCTACTTACAATTTCTTTATTTTTAAAAATTTATTTATAATTTATTTATTATATTTATATTTATGTCCCATTTATCAGTCCCTTTTTGAATTATACTTTTGATTTTATCACTATTTTTAAATCAGAATGCTGATGCTTTCATGAGAAGTCATGGCAGTCTGGTGAAGTCC
>NW_008591681.1:33380-34278 GCF_000691845.1 Merops nubicus | reverse complement strand
CAGCCCCCTCCGGGCAGACGCTCCCGCAGCGGAGGAGTCGCGGTGGCCGCGACCTTCCCCCGCCGCCGGCGCTTCGGCGCATTCCCCTCCTCGGGCACGAGGTTTAGGTTTCACCTGGAGATTGATTAAAACCTCCGGGCTGTGCAGGGGGCAGAGCTAAGGTGACCTGGAAAGGACTTGGGCCAAGGGGGGCACTCGCTTGAGAGGAGTCGGAGGAGGCAGGGATTTAATTCCTGGGGATAAAACACGGGGAATATCCAGGCTGATGTCCCGGGCTCACCAGGGAAGCCTCAGCAGAGCTCTGGTTGTAAGTAGAGAAGAAATGCTGATTTTTTTTAAAACACAGACATCACTTCTCTGAATTATTTGCTGGAATCAGCGAGCTGCTGATGAATTAGGGGCAGATTTATCCTCTCGGCACCCGCCCGCTCTGTTGCTGTCGCTTTCTGGCCTCCTGCAGTTTTGCTCTTGGAGGTGCTGTGGGACACCACGTGTGGGGAAGGAGCAGGTCCCACCCGCCCCTCGTCACCTGCCTGGAGCCTGGGAACTGATCCTGGGAGGTTTGGGATGGAGCCAGGGCTGAAGCAACACGGTGCCACCCATCCACCAGCACCAGAGGAGGTTTTGGGAAGCTGTCCCAGGCTCTGCTCGTTTTGTCCCCAAACTCGGGGGTCCCACAGAGCTCCTCACATCCTCTGGCCCTGATGGAAGCTTTAAAAGAGGATTTTGGAGGCCGAGCAATGGTGAGGGAGGAGGCTGCGTGCTTGGAGCCTGCTGCCCTCTTGGGATTGCAGCTCCAGTTCCTGGCACGGACGGGAGGCCAGGATTTGCATCTACAGGATTTCCAGTAAGTTTTGCAGCCCTGGTATGCAGCCGCAGGGCTGCGGGCTGGGAGGGG
>NW_008591681.1:32876-33349 GCF_000691845.1 Merops nubicus | reverse complement strand
CCCGCACCTGGGCACGGAGCAAAGTCCCAGCCTGGCTGCCAGGATGCCAGGGAGTCCCGGGCAGAGCTGGGGGTGACGTCGTGGAGGGGACGATGCAACCAGCCGCCTCTGTGGGGCAGCCCCTCATCTGGTGCTCGGTGGACAGGACAGGCAGAGCCGGAGGTAGGTGGGCTCAGGGTGGCATTGCCCAGGGGCTGGGCGGGCACTGGGGGCAGCTGGCTGCCAGGATGCCAGGGAGTCCCGGGCAGAGCTGGGGGTGACGTCGTGGAGGGGACGATGCAACCAGCCGCCTCTGTGGGGCAGCCCCTCATCTGGTGCTCGGTGGACAGGACAGGCAGAGCCGGAGGTAGGTGGGCTCAGGGTGGCATTGCCCAGGGGCTGGGCGGGCACTGGGGGCAGCTGGCAGTGGTGGCAGTGGTGGCAGGGGCGTGGGGAGCTGCACAGCATCTGCTCCTGCTGGCAGCTTGGCCTCT
>NW_008591681.1:32414-32693 GCF_000691845.1 Merops nubicus | reverse complement strand
GGGCTGGGGACCCCTCGGGGCCGTGGGGCTGCTCTGCCCCAAAGCCAGGGCCGACCCCACCCCAGGTGCCAGGGCTGCTGCAGGGTGGGGGCAGCGCTCAGCCTGTGCTCGGAGTGATGCCAGGATGGGTCCCAGAGCAGCCCCACGGGAGGTGTCTGCCCCCTCTGCCTCCACACCCCTGTGTGTGGGACAGGTCAGGGGCTCAGCTCCTTTTCCCAGCTCCAGAGGTGAGGAAGGAAGAAGGGACAAGGGCCTCCTGACAGTGCTGGCTCGGCAGCC
>NW_008591681.1:0-32338 GCF_000691845.1 Merops nubicus | reverse complement strand
CCCTCCAGCAGTGCCCCTGTGGAGCTGCACGAGGGTCTTGCAGCAGCAGGAGCAGACAGGAGCCAACCCCAGCCCTGAGGAAACACAGTGTGAACCCAGAGCCTGCACCAGAAGGGGCTACAAGTGGAGCATCTTCACCTGAGTGCCTTCTGCTGTGTGGCCAGCAGCTTTCACACCTGATAGCCCTTGATCTGCTGGTCCCTACAGTAGCAGCATGACCTTCACCAGGGCAAGATTCTGTGATTCTCCACAGCTCAGAACCCCCTCCAGGGATGGGGACTCCACCACTGCCCTGGGCAGCCCTCGAGGGGAAGAAATTGTCCCTTAGGTCCAACTTAAACCTCTCCTGGGACAGCCTGAGGGATATTTTCCTCTGATCCTCTCAGCTCCAGTATGAACTGTCCGTTAGATTCCCACACTCCCAGATGAGATCAGACTTTGGGCAACCATTGAGAAGACACTGAGCATGTCAAAACCAGCATCCTCTTCAACTAGGCTTTTGCTGGAAACTACTCTCCTTTCAGCAGCAGCACCTCACTCCCATTTTCTGTCCTTTAAACCATTTATTCCCTTTCAAATCTCAACAGTTTCAAGCAAACCTGGCTGCCTTGGGTAAGGAGCTTTCCTTCAGAAGAGCCTTGCCTGTGGCCTCAGCCCGTGGCTGGTGAGACAAGGCAGCTGCTGTGCCCTTCCAGGAGCCACACGTGCTCACAAGCCCATCCCTGGCACAGGCAGAAAGGTGCTTTTCCAACAGAGCTGCTCTGGAGGAAACTCATTGCTTCTTGCCTCCATCCAGAGCCCTGGGGGAAAGCACCAGCCAGGCCATGGCACCTCTGCTGTGGTGGGATCAGGCTGCTGGGACCAACAGACATTGGACCATCAGGCTGCAGAGGATCAGAGCCACTGGCCACACGCTGGCCCCTGGCCTGGGGGCAGGTAACTGAGACCCCAGTGCAGCTCCCCCACCCCCACATGCCCTCTCCTGGCCCATTCCACCCACACAGCTTTCACACGAGGTGCTTTTTTCCATCCCAACTTCATGTTTTCCGTCCACAGGAGAGAGAATCACTGAATCATTTTGATTAGGAGACCTGTAAGATCAAGTCCAACCATCCCCCAGCACTGCCAGGTCCCCACTGCCCCGTGTCCCTCACACCACATCTCCACGGCTTGGAAACCCCTCCAGGGGTGGGGACTCCACCACTGCCCTGGGCAGCCTGGCACAGCCCTGGGCAACCCTCCAGGGGAAGAAATTGTTCCTCAGGGCCAACCTCAACCTCCCCTGGGGCAACTTGAGGCTGTTTCCTCTTGTCCTGTCCCTTGTTCCCTGGGAGCAGAGCCTGACCCCCCCTGGCTCCAGCCTCCTGCCAGGGAGTTGTAGATGTGGAGCTGTTGTAGGATGCTCACCCAGGGGCTCTGCCCGTGAGCTCTCACTCTGCCCACACGGGGCTGATGCCCAGGGAGGTGCTGGGTTGCATCACCCTATTGCTGCAGTGCTGCTGGCTCCCAGGCACTGCAGGGTTGGAAAAAATTAAAAAAGAATTAAAAAGGAAAAGAAGAAAGAAAATTGACATTTAAAAAGCCCAGGTCGTGCAGCAAAGCTCCCTTGTCTGACTGGAACAAGCTGGCCCAGTTTTAGGTGTGCACCGGCCAGATGCTGGAGTGGAGTTTTCCTTCCCCAGCTCCAGCTCCTCCCCGTGCCACCCAGCAGGGCTGAGCAGCCTGGGCACTGGGCTCCTGGCCACGCTGCAGCTGCAACCCCCTGGTGACCTCGGTGCCCCTGCCAGAGCTGTGGTGCCAGCACTGCCCAGCGTGGCACAGAGGCACCGAGACCCCCCAGACCCAGTGCCAGCCCTGCCCACTGCCCCACGTCCCACACTCAAAGGGTCTCGGTTCCAAACTCCCACCCCCAGTTTAGCCGAGACCTAAACTCAGCCTAACACTGCTGGGATCAGTTAAACCTGACCTCTGGAGCTGGCTCAGACCCCTCCCTGCTGGGGCTGCAGGGGGAGGTGCTGGAGCCTGCAGGGGAGGGCTGTGCTCCATGGATCAATCCCTGCAGACACCCCCGTGGGGACCCCTTGGCGTGGGAGCAGCTGCAGCCCTCCAGCCTCACCCCTCTTGTCTCTTCATCCCCACCCCTTCTCCAGGCCACCCCCCAAACCCCACGGCTGGTTCCAGGCCCTCAGGTGTGATGTTTCCCAGGGATTCAGGCTGCTCTTTGCTTGGCAGGTTGAGGAGCTCCAAGACAGCACACAGGTTATCTTACAAAGGAGATTTATTTCATTTCATGAAGCTTATAGTACATGCATCGACTGAGGAGAGTACAACAGTTAACAGCAGGGCTGGGGTTTGTCCAGACTTCCATTAGTGTTTCTGGAATAATCCAGGCCAAATGAAAGAATCTTTTGCCCCTTAGAAAATACAGTCATCCTATGAGGAATGTTTGGGGTTTGTTTTTTTCCTGTTTTCACTTTAATTACTCCTCCCCTACTCCTTGCCCTAGAGCTGCATATAGCCCATGCTCTGGCTTACCAAAAAAGGAGGCAGGAGAGGAAAACCTAACACACACACACACACACACACTCCCCCCATAGACCTCTAATAAACCACTGAGATGGGAGGACCGAATCTAGCTCTATTCAGAGAAAAAAAACAAAATAAAAACACAAACAGAATACAGGGAATAAAGCTCTTACAACAAACCAGAGGCAGTACCCTTTAATAATTTTCCTAGATAAAAATGTTTTAGGCATCGTTTGATGAGATGCTACAAATTCCTTTTTAGTTCTCATTTTGATGGGTTGGAACAAGCAGCTGGATACATTGAAATAATGACATCTAAAAATAAGAAAAATATTGCATTCTTGTCAGTGTCTGCTGGATATTCTCTCATACCCACCAGAGGAAGGTGTGCAGTGCACCAGTGACTGCAGCCTACTGTAGGCTTCACACCAAGTACAGATACACAGAAGCAGATGAAGTCCCTGGACCAGGCTGGCACGGCAGAGGTCAGGCTGGTTTGTTTCTATGCAGCAGAGACTGGCTCTGATGTCCCCACTCAGTCCCCTGTCACTTGTGTGGCTTGGCCATCTGAGGTCTGGTTGGTGGACTGGATGAACATGGGCTGGGTGATGTCCTGGCCTGCAGGCATGGTCACTTGCTGGATCTGGTACAGTTGCTGAGGCAGGAGGAAGCAGGGCAAAGAAACAACTGTCAGTTCTCATCACAACCAGCACCAGCTCCCTCCAAGCACAAAGTTGTGCATCCCAGAATCCCAGCATGGTGAGGTTGGGAGGGAACTCTGGAGATCATCTCATCCAACCCCCCTGCTCCAGTGGGTCCCCCACAGCAGAGTGCCCAGGATGGAGTCCAGGCAGGTTTGGAATCTCTCCAGAGGAGACTCCACAGCCTCTCTGGGCAGCTGCTCCAGGCTCTGCTCCCTCCCAGCAAAGAAGTTTCTCCTCCTGCTCAGGTGGCACCTCCTGGGTTCCAGTTGGTGCCCGTTGCCCCTTGTCCTGTCCCTGGGCACCACTGACCAGAGTCTGGCCCCAGCCTCTTGCCCCCAGGGGCCCTTTAGCTCTTGCTCAGCCCTGCTCAGATCCCCTCTGAGGCTTCTCTTCTCCAGCTCAGCAGCCACAAGGCTCTCAGCCTGTCCTGGCACAGAGATGCATTAACCCTACAACTGTAGTGGTGGCATTAACAGCAAATCTCAGGCCCAAACAAAATCTGCCCCCCTTAAAAATAATCTCCAGGCCATGAATTGCCACTAAACGTTTGCTCATAACAAAGTAATTCTGTGAATTTCTGATGCCCAGACTGAGCTCAGGCTACTTACGCACGAGTCAATAGCTAGATGTTAAGACCTTTATTCCTAAACTGGCTAGGACTAAAAGGCATCCCACCCAGAGCACAAGGGACTAATTTGGATTAATTTGGAGTGAGTGCAGCAGAACACAAAGAATCCACCAGAATTAATATGGGCACAACATCCCCTTCGCCTGCCCCCAGTTTGGGTTTGGTGGCAGTGTTTTGTCAGGAGGAGCTGATTTGTGAGGACACGTGGACTTCAGGAGAGCCTTTCCAGCCCCTGATGTAGCACCAAGGAGCTCCATGCTCTTACCTGTCCATCTGTGAACTGGCTGAACTGCTGCTGTCCTTGCTGGACTTCTGTCTGCGTGATCTACAAGGGTAAGAGAAGGATGATCACCGACAGCACTTTGGAGAGGGTCAGAACCCTGCTAACAATATTCTGCTGCTGCCTTTCAAGAGCTTTTAGACTTTTTCAAACTCCATCACCCCACCACGTGGTCAGACACAGCTCAGGCTGCCAGCCTGCAGTCCCGCCGGCGCTAACGGCGAGGCAGGACCGAAGGATGTGGAGTCAGCTGTTCCAACCACACACAACCACGTCCTCCCTGACCTCCACGAGGAGGCCGTGGCCTCCAGGGCCACCGAAAAGCAGCAGCCTTCCCATCCTCCAAAGGCAGAGAAGAATCCCTCAGCGACCGGTCTCAACAGGAGTGAGACAAGCTGCTGGCAGCGCCGCCGGGCTGGACGCGTCCCCTTGGCCATGGCTCTCCTGAGAGGCTGCAGGGCTGCTCCTCCCTCACCCGGCCAGAAGAAGTAAAAAGAAGGTTGATGAAGTGAAGTTTTACCTGCAATCAGCTCAGAAGCAGCATGAGCTTTATACAGCGAGACACACACACGTACATATAAGCATGCACCTTTCACATACAGGGAAAGGAGGCTTCTGCTACGCTCCTCGCTTCATTATTCTGAGGAAAGCAACAGGAAGGAAAGAAACGCAGGAGCCCTAGCCCAAGAGTTGGTAAATTCTCCTGGAATTTTGCAGTTTCAGGAGCTAGGGAACAACACTTTACCAGTTCATGTCAGCCCTGCCGTTGTGGTGCGTACCTGCTGCGCATTGGTTGCAAGCGTCTGGATCTGCCCCTGGACTACCTGGGTGCCTGACACAGGTTGGGCTAAGCGGATATACTGCAGCTGGCCAGCATTCAACTGAACCTGGAGACAAGCGGAGGGGGCAGGGAAAGAAAATTAAACAGGTAACGGTGTAACCTGCAACACACAAACTTCCCTTCTTGTTTCCACAACAGATGACACCGGGGAGCTTCGGCGGATTCACAGCGGAGATGAGGAACTACCAGGGGCGCTGCCAAAGCAAGAATGAAGTCCACAGAACTCCTGCTGCTCCTGAAGTAAAACCCCCAAGGAAGCCCAGCATTAATCCTGCTCCAGGAGGGGGGTGGGCTGTTAGTAGCTAAAGCATATTAAGTGCTCAGGGAGCTTGGAGAACACTTATTATTCGTTTTGGTTAGAATCGAGTTACTGCTTCGATGTATCATTGCACATAAAGAAAACTGTCATGAGCTAGCTGCACATCGTGACACTTCTACTATACCCTGCCAAAAAAATACTAAAAAATACATGGGAAATTTTCACACAAAGCCAGCAGAGATGACAAAACCCCAGGATATACTTGGAAGCTTTTAATGCAACTCTCTGCCAATACGTCAACTCCCACCTGGCACAGGTCGGTACTTTCTGTGTCAATACTTGGTGTGTAACTTTCAAATGCAAATTTATTTCCTACAACCCTGATCTTGCCAGGGTAGATGTTTGGGGGTGTGGGATATGCAGACAATGTCACCATCATCACCTGCAACAAACAGCTCATGCACACCTGAGAGGCAATAAAGAGGTCACTGTGTGTTTGATACTACTCTTGAATTTTTCATTTTGTGTTATTTAACTTCAGAACATTTGGAAGTTAACAAGTCTGGGTTAATTATATAAAATAAAAAACCTATTTTGAGTTTTCTTCATTTTAAAAAGGGGAAAGGACACATGGAATACCTCAGAAAGGGCTCACTGACAAAGGTTCAAGTGCCTACAACGTGGTCTTGGCATCTACACAAATGCCTCTGACTTCACCAGCTGTGTCTAAAAGCTCCAGTATTATTTCAAGAGCAAATAAACTCCACACGGGCACAAACACTTCAACAAAGATTTTGGTTTAGTTCAGCAAAGATGGTGTTTTCCACGCTGGGGGCTTCCTGCTCAGATTTTAGCTACACTGCCAACTGAATGGCTGAGAGCGATTTAGAAAGAGTATCTCTCCAGAAATGAGATTAAACCCCCCAAAAACCTGCCCAATTAGGTCTAGCTGAGACACAGATTAAATTTAATGCAAAATTAATGTGGACAAGCAAGTGATCACCATTTAATTGATGTATAAACTTCCTTCTAGTTTCTCCTCAGATTTATAAAGAAAAAAAAAAGTCACCTTTCCACAGGCCACTCGCAGTCCTGCAGTAAGTGGTAAATCACAGCAGAGAAGTGTACACAGTGTCAGGAGCATGCAGAAAACCAGCAGAGAACATGAACATGATTCCCTCAATGCTCCTGCAGCTGCCAGAGGCACTACCAGGCTTCTGAGAGCGTGTCAAGCTGTCAGCTCTGTGTTATGAAAGGCCCTTCGCTGAACCTGAGCAGTACCAGAGTGAAAAGGAACTACCAGACGACAGCACTAGCTACACCAAAAGAGAGGAGCTCGAGGGGGAAGTGAGGAAAGCAGAGCAGAGGGAGTGCAGGATGGGCAGCAGCACAGGAGAGAGCAAGGACTGCAGTTCTGTGGAACCAAACAGAAAGCACTTTTCAGGCCAGGAAGCTCTGGCAGAGTGCAGGGCTCCAGGTTCTACTTCACTGCGCTCGCTGGAGCTGAGCACGGGGGAAGGGGCTTCCTTCAGCATGAACTGTGATTCTTCAGCATGCCAGGATTAAGAAGAATCTTCTTAATTAGTCAAAACTGTATCTCTGCTAGATATAGAAGAGCGAGTTGTGGCTGTTTTATTAGAACACTGCTCTCAAGTTGCTCTGTTGTGCAGTCTGACGATTCCCAAAGGCAGAAGGCAACACTCTGTCACCTGGTAGGTTCCCATCTCACATCTACAGCATAAGAAGCTTCTGAGGACCACTCACCACTGCCTGTTCAGAGATGCTCCCAGGCAAGAGGAAGCAGAAGCATGTTCTTGGCCAAAATCAGACACTCCTCAAAAGCCTCCAGCCTCACACTCCTAAAGCACAGGACCACTTACAACAGAAGCCACCTCTGTGGAGAACAGGACCTTCTGCAGGAGGTGACAACCCCCTCACAGCTACTTCATCAAGAATCCTTTCTCCTAGCAGATCTCTAAGCCCTCTTCTTGTAGGGAGCTACAGCAGTCCCTGGAAACAACTGGCAAACAAGCCTGGACTGTTCTTCTAATGCTGAACCAAAGGAGGATGCTGCAAGGTTCAGGACTGTTGTAATGGATTCACTGAGGCTGGAGGTGGAGATCTTCCAAAATGCTTTGAAGAACAAGTATCTTGAAGAGATTCTTCATCAGGAAAGGAAAAATAAAAGAATGTAGAAGAAAGGTAGTGGAGAATGCAGAGGAGAAAAAAGGCTGTGTAGTAAACCACTGTATTTGGCAAGCAACCCTCTCCTTTCTGACCAGCACCCTAAGCCAAGCAGCAAGAACCAGCTGAAGACAAGAGACAAAAAGAATTTGGAAGCAAGTTGGAAAAATCTGGCAACACCCACAGTCTAAACTGTTTTCAAGATACTCCATCAAAGCACAAACATTTGCCAGCAGTACAGAGGGAAGCTCAGCAAACCTTGGAAAGCAAAACCCTTGTGAAAGATCAGTCTTGGCCAAAGTGCAGTGCTTGTCTTGGTCACTTGGTCTGACCTGTGGGTTGCTGGTTAAGTACACTGAACTGGACAGGTTGGGGTCTGGGGTTTTTGGTTTTGTTGGTTTGGTTGGTTTTTTTTTCTGTAAGAGGTGTGAAATTTTCCAGATGGGAACCAAAAAGACCCAGCTTTGTTGTGCTAAGTTACAGAGAAGGAGGGGAAAGGTGACATTTTTTTGACCCACGTGTTTACCTAGGACACATGCCAGGATGTTCCTGCTGCTGGGTCCTCAAAACCCCACTCTCAATGCCACAGCAGGTCTGTACTGATGTGAAAGTGAGGAGATACCTTCTGGTTCTGCAAAGCCATTCCTCCCATCAGCTCAAAGGATTTTGTAGAAAAAAAATTCTTATAACATAAAAGTTTATTAATAACTCACAGATGGCACCTTTCCCACTCAGTCTGCCAGGTCATGACTTCAGATTGCAGAGGCAGAACCAAGTAAAGGCAAAAGGAGGTAATTATGCTTTATTGAAACCATGCTGTAGTAAAGAACTAAAGCTTACCCAGGAAACGTTTTATTTATTGCTTCCTAATCATAACTGCTTCACTCAGGGGGAAGCATTTGGAGTAGCCCACGAGTCTGCACTAGATGGGCTACATTTATTTCCTCCTTCACCTCACACTGGGTTAGTTTTCCCTCTCTAGGAGGAGACACACCACTCAATCCAAACGTCCTCTTACAGGTAAAAAGCATACATATGGAGCCTCATGCCAGAACACCAGCAGCCAGGCTGCTCACCAGGCTCTTAGAGGTTGCTGCTGGTGGAATCTTACCGGAATCTGCTGGATTTCTCCCGTGTTGGTGATGATCTGCTGCATGACTTGCATGGTCTGCCCAGTTCCACTCTGCGCCTGCTGGGTCTGGCCTTGGGGCTGGGCCTGCACTATCTGTACCTGCTGCCCCTCTCCAACCTGCATCGTCACGGGCGTGCTCTGCGTTCAAAACGGGGACAAGGACCAAGCAAGGGCTGAACACGGGTCAAACAGCCACACCACACACAGATCCTAACAGACAGGCTGCATCCTACACCCACTGCTGCTGCTTGTGGCTTCCACCACCACCTAAGGGAACCCAGGGCCTAGATGACCCTCATTACTGAGGTATTGTGACCAGGACATGCATTTCATACTGTTAGTGACTGTTCTGAGCAGTGACAACAGGACACTGCACTGTTTGAGATGAGTTGAGGGCCTCGCTGCCCTGCAAAGCCCCCGAATGCTGCTCTTGCCCCTCACCTGCCCTTGCTGAGGCTGGGCAATGATGATCTGTCCAGGCTGGATCGTGGTTGTGGACGTGGTGGTCTGCTGGCCTTGCTGCTGCCCCTGAACCTGCACTGCTGCAGGCTGCTGAGCCAGGGTGAAATAATACTGCACGGGCTCGGCGGGGGTCACGGCCTGACGTACCTCCTCCTGTGGCACAGGTGAGAGACAGGTAAATGGGGAGGGAACAGCCTGACATCCAAAACCCCTCCCCAGGCGTGCTCCATGGGAAAGCATCTCTACTGCCCTGTTTGTAACATTTCACTAAGTAAACCTGAAAGGATAAATCAAGATGGGTTTCCTCATTTATTCAGCTATATGGAAATCAAACCCATTTCTAACATCCTGTAGAGAATAACCTAGTCACCAATTTCATCACAAGCAAAGGAGCAAAATTACCATAGCTGAAATCCATGCACCTCCTCCTCAGTCAACTCCATCGTTGCCTGTTATCTTAACACAGGATGACTTGCAAATGCACCAGGAAGACTTTTACAGAGCCTCCTCTGTCAACAAACCCCTCTTCCTAATCTACGTGCCCAACACAAATCTCAACCTAGCTGTGATGTGAAACCCGTGGGAATAAAAGCCATGGACCTGATGTACACTCGTGCCTTTACTGATGTGTTTAAACCCAGCTCTTCCAGAATGATAACAATTCCATCCTGCACCGTGGCTGAACAGCCTCATTATGCTGGTAGCAGGAAGATCTCAGCAGTGTGAGGAAACAAGGCTCTGCTCTAGCTCACGCTGTCAGGAGCACAGGCTGCAACACTGCTCGTTTGTTTTATCTAAGCACGTCTTGAGGAGAGAAAAGCCCCTTCTGATTAACCATATTTTAGGTGAAGAAGTAGATTTTCAGAGATTATGTTAAGTGGCAAGCCATTAACACTCCAGAATCCAAATCCTTCAGCTCCCCAGAGGAGCAGTGGGATCCTGCACCCTGCCAGACGTTCTCTCCATGGCAGAAGGCGTAAACAATCCTCTCCCAGCCACCTCCAGGTCACAGCTGAGAGTGTAGGATGTTTACACGTGCTACAACATGGTACATTCCCACTCACACCAGTCTGCTTGACTCCCTTGCACTAAGTGAGGCTTGCTCATGGATTACCTTCAGTATAGCCAGCTGGACAGGCAAAGAAACGCTCACATCAACCAAGATCAATGTATGTTGTCTAGATGGGCATCAGGCTGGAGCAGAAGAGCCCACTGGCTTGAATAAAGAAAAGACTCTTGGGAGGTTTTGCAAGGGTCTACCACAAAATACCTCCCCCCAAAAGATCAAGCTGTTCCCAGTTGACTGTAATCAAGAAGCAACTCCTAAGCCTGCCTTGCAGAGCTTATTCCACACTATTAGCACTATTCCACAGTGCTGCAAGCAGCTGTATCAAACTCCAACAGCACTTCCACACGTGGTAGTTCACCAATTATTCCTACTCCCTGCACCAAATCCTTTGCAGGAGGGATTAATACCAAATTTGAAATATATATTCAGCAGGGCCCATGTCCTGTTCACCATAAAACCACATGCACAGAAGAGCTGTGGCTGTTTCTGTGCAGCCCAGTCCTTAGATATGTTATTTCTAGAGCAGTCCAGTCCTCAATTCCCTGCTGAATCCCCAAAACAATGAAGGGAACCAAGCACTTCTGTTAAGTATCTATTCCAGCTGAAGTTGCATGTGCTAGAGGGAAAGATGGCTTTAAATACAAATCTTCCTGCACTAGGTTGTATCCCATCGTGGGCCATGTTTTATTTTCAAGGCACAGCTGTAGTTTCCAGAGCAACACAAGAGTGATGGTTTCGTTCCCAGCTCTTCCACGTAACCAAGACTAACTTGTCAAACAGTCTTTGCTGTGGTAGAGATGAAATACAGATTGCACCCTCAGATGAAGAGTGCAGAGAATTTGCAATGCCAGAATTGTTAACCTGTGTTACTTCAGGCTGCAGCCAACTCACTGCAGCTTATCAAACTGAAATGGGGTTTTTCTTTCCCCTAGTTCAGCAGAGCACTGAGAGTTGCTGGCCAGGCTGCTGCTTTGCCTTTTTATTTAACATCAAACCAGTGATCTCTGGATAAACCATCTCTGCTGGACTGCTGCAGGGAACTCACTGAAGGAATCCAGGTCCACAATGGAACTGCTGGTCTCTGTGCTCACAGCACGTATCTTTTTGAGTGTTATCCAGGATTTAGACTGGAACACAAGAAAACATGTCAAAGGAAAGAATTCCAAGCACAACACTTGCCAGAAAGATGGTTTAGTGTGCCAGCCTCCCCAGCAGCACTCACTAGAGAGGCTGTTAGAAAGACAACCTTGGATTTTTTCAAAGGCAAACACACTGCAAACCTTCAAAAGTATCAGAAAACCGCTTGAAGGAATTGTTCTAAACTGCTGAAATTTGCTGTTGAGAGATGAAATTGCTCCAGCTGAGTCCTGGGTGATGATTCCAGGAGCTGCTGAAGAAGGTGCAACACTGTGGAGTGGTTCTATCTACCAGGCAACTCATAACAGAGAGATGAGCAGTAACTGAACTGGTGAATTTTAGCAGCGAAACACCAAACTTTCAGAAGAAGGAGACTATTAATTAGCCTACCAGGAGCAGCATCTGTTTCTTTGTGCATTTGAAGCAGCAAGGCTGAGCTTCAGCCCCACCTCACTGTGCTTCCAGCACTAGCTCTAACACAGAGGAGAAACAAGTGCTTTGTAAACCAGGAGCCTAAGTTGAGTTGCCATGATCTTGTGCTCAGACGACTGCAGCAGCCTGCTGCTGTAAACATCCGACTGAAAGCTCCTTCTGACACCTCACAGCTTCCAGTCAAGGATGTTTACAGTAGCAACAACTGCCCCAAAGGATGCAGGAGGTGGTACTTCCAAGCAGAGAAGCCTCTTTCTCCCTTTACAAATTGAAGGATGCAGACTGAACACACTTTTTAAACTTTTAGCATTGATAACGTTTGGTATCAGAGCTCTCTGTTAAGTAAATCTTCAAGTCAGACTTCTGTAAATCTCCACTCAGGCTCTCCTTCCATTAAAAAATAAATTTAAGAACTTGAAAACTACTGTAAACCAGCATGCAAAAAGAGGGAGGCACAAACCTCATGTTTAAATCTGATTCTGTATTGCTTTATCAGCTCTCTCTTAATTAGATACTGAATAAACACCAAGGAAAGGACAGAGCATCCAGGCAGCATTTTCTCTCTCACCTGCCTCTTTGTAGGCTTCAGCTCATCTCTTGGAACAATATCAATAAGAAAGTCAAACTGATCAAACTTTGTAATGGCCACAGCAATGTCATTCCTCTGCAACAACACAAAGAAAAAACAGTCTTCAGCTTTAGGAGTCTGCTTTGTCCCTGGACAAATAAAATGAGAGCTTTAATTGAGTCAAGTGAGAATGTCTTCACTCAAGTGGTCAAGCCAGGTGGCAAGAACTTTTGTGCAAGAAGAAGGTGCTTATCAAACTCAGGCTTTTACAGTCATCTGCTCACACACCAGGCTCTCCACAGCAGCACTGCTGTAATTCACTACAGCCACTGTGACAACCACTATCAGCTTTTCAGCACATTAAAAAAAAAAAAAGTGGGGATTCTTCTAAAAAAAGTAAAAAAAATCCCAAAGATATCTGAGAAAAAGCTTTGCAGAAAGAGCTGGATGACTGCTCCATGTCTTAGTGGCAACATATGCAAAACCCAGGAGTTTGGGATGGGATTAAAAAAAGAATAATAATTTAAGTATTACAGTATCTTATTCAGGGCAGGGGAATCCCAAAAGATGCTGAGAGAACAGGCTTCAGCTTGTAGAAGGGCAAAATGGTTAAAAGAAAGCATGAAGATTAAAACATCTACTCAGCAAACTGGCCAAACACGTATCAAAGAAAGGATGTGCAAGAGCCAACAAGCTCTATGAACAACTGGCAAGGTAACTATCTTCTTAAAATGGCTTGTAACTTTACTTTTATACCTTGCCTGAAAAAAGAAAACCAAAGAACAGCATTAGGTCAAAGCATTAAGGATCTAAATAAAGAGTTACCCAGCAATAAGTCACTTAAATGTATTCGCTTAAGATCTGAAACAAGCCCCAAGATTAAAGAGCTGAATTTCTTAAAGAAAAAAACAAACCAAAACATATTCTGTCATTTTAGAATTCTTGCAAGCCAGCTTAAAAAGTAGGGCTAATTCAAGAAGCTATTAAAAGTCTCAGTCTCATTAGCCAAAGATAAATTTGCAAAGCATTTATATGAACAAGATTTGAGACAAAGATGCCCACGCTGCCTAATGAGTACCTAACATTTAATAGACTATCAGGCCTCTCATTTCAGCCTAGTTGACATTTCTAAGCCTCACACTGTCTTGGCATTTAATTGCCAAACAATGATCACGTAGAAAGCAGGAGAGAAGCTTCTTTTGTTCTGCAGGCAGCATAGATTATAAAATATCTTGACCAGGAAGAAAACTTCCACTGAACAGATGTATCTCCTGTTTCAGTCCCTGTGCTGAGGATAGGGTTCAATCCAGTCTCCTCAGGAACAGACTTGCATAACTCAAATCTGGGTTAAGCAAGTAGCTTTAGCCCAGTTTAGTGGCAACCCAGTGGCTAGATGTCCACTCAACAGGACAGCCTTGGACTGAGATCAGGTCTCCCTGCCACCACAATGAGTTCTGCCAAGGGCCTAAATACCACACACAACCTCTCACCTCTGACCAAGAGCCTGAACTGATGGTTATTACAGCTTCAAGTTCTGGTCAACAGGTAAGGCTAAAGTGAATATCTTTCACCACCCCAAAAAAGATCATAAAAAGTTACAGTTTACTCTTGACCCACTAAAAAATGATAATTGAGGGCCTCTCAACCCAGAGGTAACAGTGATCTGTTTCTGTTCTGGAGGAGGGTGGTTTTGTTTTCATTGTTACACATTTACTGACACAAACTAAACACTGACACCAAAATCTACAGGTTTATGTTAGAACTACTACTACTGAAAAACAAATCAGAAGTTCAACAGCTCTAGCAATCCCAGACCTGACAGCAGGTCACAGTTAGCTGCAGCTTGGGGCTTCTGGGGTGGGGTTTTAGTTGGTGCTGCCTGGATTATTTTTTTTATTTTTAAAACAAATTAAGTCTAAAGCATTTTAGTTTGTGTGCACGGTGCTTTGTAGTGATACACACAGGTACTAAGGTTACTGTCTACAAAACATGCCTGATGTTGTGGAAACAAAGAGTTGCAAACCAGTTCCTGAGGCAGCTCCCGTTACCTGCAGCGTCCTCCGCTTGTTGTCCTCCGTGTGTATCCACGCCCTCAGAGTCAGCTCTGTGATGAAGATCTGAGCTGCCTTGGCAAACAACACTGGAGCTTCTGCACTGATCATCTGCAAGTGGATTTAGAATTTCAGTTTGCACTCAGGACTCCAACACTGCCCAGTGCTGGGCTGAGTGGATTCAGCACGACGGTCAAAGCTGAGCTGGGGGAATTTCCACAGCTGGGTGTCTGTGGGTCTGACAGTCCAAAGAGTTACCAGCCTCGTGTTAAACACAGTGTTTAAGAGTCCTGGGCACCCAAAATATGTCTGGAAAGTCTGTTTCCTCCACGACTAGTCAGCTGGCAGGTCCATAGTGGGCTGGATGCCAGCAAATGGCATCAAGGCAGAGTCACAGAGAGGGTGTCACCCACCCAGCAGCTCCTCCTGGCAGTGCCTTGGCACCATTTGGGAACTGAAGAGGACAGCTTGAGGGCTCCTTTTAAAATCTGGTCCTTATTTCATAGGGGTAACATTTATATCATTTGAAATTAATGCAGGAATTGCAAAGGAGGATTGGAGGCCTGAGTAAAGACTTTGCCTCAGCAAATTCCTTTTCCTGAAAAAGTGTCTAGCTCAAGTTTTACTCAAATTAAGCAGTTTCACTATTAGCTGGCTTAGCATTAATGCTTACTGCCTAGTACAACCTGCTCATTAACTAATGTCCCAGGCAGGCCAGAGACTTCCCCCCCTGCCCTAAAATCTCATCTTCCCCTTCATCATCATCAAACATTTGGCATTCCTTGGGTTCAGACACTGACCTGGGCCCTCAGAGGCCTGGGTTTATTCCCTTTCCCAGCAGGATGAATAGCTCCCTTGTACAGTAAGACAACACACACCTTTTTCAGGGCCTCATTTAAATGTTAAAGGTTGTCCTCAAAGAAGGATGATGTCACATTGAGAAAACAAAGAGGACAGTGCAAACCTTTTTTTTTCTTTTTTTCCCTTTTAGGAGTTAAGTGTCTGAACAGCTTTCCAATTCCAAAACCAGGGAGGGCTGGAGCAGGCAAGAGTCAAACCCTGCAGGTCACTCCTTTCTCCTCCCTTTTATGACACCAAGTTGTCATCAGTCGATTCATGTGCTGGCAACCCCAAGGGTTCAGCTCAAATACTTGTATCAACCCCACCTTATCCACCTAAATGATTACTTCTTTTTCCAGAAAACCTGAAATAGTGTAGTACATATTTAAGTGATGCCTCTGTTCATACTAAACCCTCTATAGATTTATATAGAAACAAGGAGGAAACATGAGAAAAGACAGTTAAGAATTAGGAAGTACCCAGAATTACACAGTAGACTGGTACTGACCACAAGAAAGCAAGACTGCAAGTCTTCAGCAAACCTCCCCAGAGATTTTGTTTTCCCAGGTCAGTTTAATTATACAAGGCCTGCTAATATTGCATTCAAGGCAGCCGTTAAAATGTGCTTTAAAAAGAATAATAAATAATGATAATAAGATGTAATGACTTGCAGGGAATTATAATATCCATCAAAAGGATCATAAATACTTAAGAAAAAACCCATGAGTGTACCTTCACATCTTCATCTAGTTTCATTATCTTCTTAATACGAGCCAGAGGGAGTTCCTGAACTCTGAAGTCTTTCTGCAGAGAGATTTATATTTGAGACTCTTTAGTGATACTTCACTGAAAACAAATATAAGATAAGAAATGTTAAAACAAGCCTGTGTTGTCTATAAGTAACGCTGATTATATTTATAAAATAACTTCTTTTCTTTGAGGTATAGCAGCTTTTCCTCAGGCTCAAGAATTCTTATCTGCTTTTCTGTATGTTATACTGACATAATTCTACTTCAATCTTCTGTCAGACACTTGCATCTACTGTTTCACCTCAAAGTTGAAGTCATAGAATCACAGAATTGTTTAGACTGGAAGAGACCCCCAGGATTGAGGCCAATTATAAGGGGGGTTGGAGGTTGCAGGCCAGAACAGAATGTTTCTAATGTTACACATTTCTGCATCTATTTATATTTGAAGCAACTAATTCAATTAAGTGTCTTGGGACCTAGAAACCATTGGAATTTACAAAAAGTCACAAGAGAAAATGATGGCAAACAAGAGCTACATGGGGCCACAGGATGAAAACTTCTTTGCTTTATTTTACTTCCCTGTTGTCCAAGACCTTCTCTTCCCAATGGAAGTGTCATGGAAGAAGAAAAGGGAACTCAGTTCTCTAGGGAAGAAAGCACTGGGAGAGATGTTAGTGATACAAAAGAGGGGAAAAAATGCTGAAAATGCTCTTTTCTATTGAAGGAAACTCTGGAGGCTGTGCGTGGTCCAGCCAGCACTCCAGCAGGAGGCACTGTATTTAACTTAGATATTAAAAATGATATATCTTTATGTACATTATATGTATTAAAAAAGCATTCTGTGCCCTCATGCTGGAGAGAAAGGTGAACATCATGGTCCTGCTGCTCCAAGTAACATGCTGCAAATGAGCAGCTTTGGGGCGTGGGGCTGTTTGTGCTGCAGCACCCCACAGGTGAATGCTGCATTTTGGAAGGATTTGAGGCAATGAGATTAGAGGACATCCAGGGCTTGGACCTGGGCTCGAACACACAATGTGCTCAGGGTGGCATTTTCAACCAGTAACTGCTACATAAACAAGTTAAGAGGTTGCTAGAGCTTGGGAAAACAACCTAAAGGGTTGAGGGGTTTTTGTTGCTGTTTCAAATTTTTTTCTAAAAGCTCTTTCCTTTTGAAAAGAGTCTCCTGAGCTTCGAGCAAGCCTCAAAGATGGGGATGAAATTTGTAATCTGTGAAACTCTTAGCAGTCTTAAGGATATTAACTCCTATGAACAGCAGGACTGCAAGTAGAGGTGCACGGGTACAACATTATTAAACCCTTTAGAGAAGGGAGACAGTGGGAGAAAGGAGAACAAACTCCAAGCTCCTTTAAGGCAGACAGGCAAACGTCACACAAAGAAGAATTAATACGCAAGTACCACGGTGAAGGGAAGCGTGACCACTGCTGGCTACCACCCAGCAGAACGAACTTCAGACACCAATTCTTCATCTTTTCTTTTTTCCAAATTAGGTCTCGATGTTTTCCCAGGCCTCTTCTAACTCACTGTGGAGCTGAAACACTCGTTTCAGCCCAGTCCTGCTGCCCATTTCTCCAAGCCTAGGCTACAACCCTTGCTGTCCTCTCGGGCGGAGGACAGGGAGCTCTGGTTTGCTCCTCTAAAGCAGCTCCCTTGTTTTCTTCCCCCCACCTTGAGTTTTAGCTCCCAGCAACACGTGGCAAAGGCACAATCCCAGGCAGAGACAGCCCCAAAAAGCAGGCGACCCAAGCAGGCTGTGCACAAAGGGCTGCTCTGACCTCCACTCCACAGCACGTGCAGATGAGCTCTAAGTTCACTCACGTCCACAGCCACGGGAGCACTCCCAGCAATGTGCTTCAGGGTGGGATTACACAGGGGACAACCACACAGGAATGTTTTGCAGTGATCCCTTTTCCTTTCCAACCCCCCTTCATTGTCCTCAGTGAAATTTTCAATGACTTACTAGCTTGCAATGCAAGAAATAGATTCATACGACAGTTAAAAATTAAGCTGCCCGTACTTGATAAGCTGCATAATAAACCCCTTTCATGTGGAGATGAAGACAAACTACAGCTCTTGAACACAAGAATTCACTGCTCTGAAAGAGGAAAGTAATTAATTCTGGTTATGCATACAAATTTCTACATCTGTTTCTTTAATCAACTATCTGCACACAGGATGAAAAAAAAGAAAAAGCAGCTTATCTTCAGACTAGTGGATTGGGGTTTTCTCTTTGAAGAGCCAGTCTTTGACTGGAGTTCTTTTGTTTTCAGCTCTGCTAAAAGCAGAGGAGTGTGTTTTCAGGAGCACTGTATCACAGCCATCCATCAACCTCTCTTGAAAAGTCATTTTTATTACATGCCCTTGTTCTCAGGTACATCTCTTTTGGGGACAGAAAAATAAAGAACCTCCTTAGTCCAATTGTTGTACCACTCCCCATACAGGATTTATTTTTTTTTTAACCAGATGTCTTTACATTAATAAAGGGCATTATAACAATGCATTGGGCATTCAGGTTCACAATTCCAGGCTCCTCACAGGAGATAGCTCTGGGAGAGAGCAGAATAGTCCTCTACTGAAGTCTAAGCTCAAAAAGTCATTCACAAAATGAAGTCTGCCAATAGCAAGGTGTTTGAATTTATGAAGGGGAGGAAAAAATGAAGCTGTATTTTGAACAGTGACATCTCCCAGGGTGTGCTGATGTGGCCTGTCCTTCAGTGTGGATGAGGGTTCCCTTCACATGCTAGTCACACATTTTATCCCACAGAATTTGCACGGCAGTTAATGCCATGTTCTCAAATCCCTCAACCTTCTGTTTGCTAAACCAGCATATGGCAGCTACAAGTATACCTATAGCTATTTTAAAATCCCTTTTCCCCCTTAAAGAGAACATAATTCCCCTGCAATTCTCTAGAAAGCAGCCACAAGTCATCATTTAGCCTGTTAAAAGAACCTTTGAATCAGCTTTGTCCCCTTGCTTTGCCCAGAAAGAGCTAAGGTGTGACTATTCCATCTCTTCATGCTCTGAATCAGCGGCATTCAGCCTATCCCTCAACTTTGGGCAGCAGTAGCCTCAAGTCAAAAGCCTAAACAATTATTTATCAGCTCTTGTAGCATGCAAACAACCAACTACTGGATCCCACGGGCAGCAGGAACACATCCCAGCTGAGCTCCACCTCGCTGCCAGGCAGGAGCAGGGCACTCACCACGGTGAGGTTGCGGATCTCCTCCATGACTCGTGGCCAGAAGGACTGGAGGCTCTGCTGGGCATCACTGTTCCCAGCCGTGCCAAAGCCACCGTCCGTGGACATGCTGGGAGCTGGGAGAGAGAAAAAACAGTGTTAGTGATGAAGGGAGGGGAGGAGGCTCCCAGAGATTCCCTCCAAGCCCCAGGAATACAGGAAGAGGCCAGCCCAGCTAATCGCCCTGGAAAACTGTCAAAATAAGATATGCCAGTCCAGGTCTCCCAGCAACAATGCAGAGATACCACAGCCTCTGGAATCTGTGTTTAACATTTTATTTATTTTTCCAAAGACTATAAAAGAACATTTAAGACAGAAAAAAAAAAATTGAAAGCCAAAATAGCCTCTTTATTCCTCTATTAGGACTCTGCCTTTTCACAAGGAGTTACAAAACGTAAGTGATGCCCTGTCACAGTTCACATCTATTATAAAATCACTTTTCTCTTGGCTTCTTAGAGCCACAACAATGCAGGATACAGCAGTAACCCCCCCTCGAGTTGAAACCAGAATGTCAGTATGAGTTTGTTATTATTTCTTAAAAAATGTGCCTGTTTGAATGTGCTTCTGTGCCCCTTTGAAAGGTGTCAGGTTTTGGGGCTTTCCATTATTTTTAAAACACGCTCTCTCCTTGGATAGAATCAACAGCAGAAATTAACAGCCTGTGCAACACAGGGTGTCAAAAGGACAAAGAATGATTTAAAATTCAAATCTTAATTGAAGCAGTTTTTAAGAAGCCCCCAGGCCTGGCATTTCGTGCTGTGCCACGGCAGGATGTTGAGCAAGCCTGGCCCTGAGGACGCTGCCTGCGCAGCTCGGTGTCGTTGTGAGCAGCTTCATCTGCAGGGTTTATTTGCAGCGTGCACCCACGGCCAGCAGGAGACAATCCAGGGACCACAACCAGGTCCAGACTTCCCCACAGAGCTGCGGGTGCTGCAGTGAGGAGGATGAAGAGGTCAGGGCACAGCACAGATCGACCTCGTCCCTGGGTGACCGAGACGGTGCCAGCCCCTGTGGCACTGCCCAAGCACGTTCCCAGCCCCAGCTGACACAATTCCTTTCCCCCCCGTGAACTCCCAGATGCCTTTTTGACACGGAACTCTTGAAACAGCTCTGGTTAATATTAAAACAAAGCCAGACACACAACTCAGGCACCCCTTGGAGCACCAAGGCCAGCCCTGCTGGCTCCCTCTGTGCTGTCGGGATTCCCAGCAGGAGTGGCAGCGTGGCAGGATGGGGGAGTTCTGCCAAAAAAACAGGACATGGGACCTGCAGAGACCCAACCTGACTGGACAGGCCTTGGTGCTTCCCAAGCACTAAAAGCATCTTGGCAAACAACAGGAGAGTCACTGCTCACTCCTCAAGCGAGCCGAGCAGGGAAGGTGGCGAGACGCTGGCGTTGGAAAGCTCCTGGGGTCTCCCAGAGCAGCTCTGAAGTGTCCACGACTGACGTGCACAAACAGCACATCCCCGTGGCTCTCAGCTCACAGCAGGACACAGGGCACTGCAGCTGCTGCAGGGAAGGATCTCCAGACACACACTGGTACTTGTGGGTCGCCACGTACTGGAAAAAGACACGGGGGCAGCTCATGCTCTGCCAGAGAGGCACAACCCCCGCTTGCTTTTCACCCTCCTGGGGAAGATTTATCCCATCCCAGCCCCTCCTGAGCCCAGGACACATCGAGGTGCCAACAGTCATTTTAAAATCTGCTATTCCAAAGCAAAGACAAGCCATAAAATCTCACTAAGGGATCAAAGGGATGAACGCCAGAGTAGCTGGTTCCCAGCAGCCTTGGAACGCTTCTCTCTTGCTTCCCTCCGCCTGAGAAGGGGACACAGGAGGTGTGGGAAGAGCCAAAGGGGATTCTGACAGGGGATGACAAAGAGGAAGCCAGAAGATTTGTATTTCCAGTCTCAAAGCAAGACAGGAAGAACTCCAGGTAAGGAACTTAGGGAAATAACTGACTGACAAGTTACTTGATGACTCTCAACAACTATTTGCATTAGAACACTATCCGCCTACAGACTAAGATACTGCCAGTATTTATAGGAAAATATACAGAGCTAATATTCTAACAAAGTGTTAAATTGGCATTTGATTCTCCTGGCCTTGATCTGCACTGTCAGATGTAGACAGGAAAAAAAAAAATAGTTTAGGCACATAAAAAAAAAGCTAATCCTTGAAATCTGCTCTGCACTGGCAAGATTTCAACACTCACACCAGACAGGGTCTTCTCTGCAACTGGAGATGCAACTCATCCTGAAGAGAAGCCAGGTCACTTCTCAAGGCTTTATTTAAAAACAGATTCGTTGCACTGAACCCACTTAAATGCTGTACTGGAGTAGAATGCTCAACGTAGCCCCAAGAAACAACAGGTTAAAAAAAAGGGAAAGAAAAGCTAATGGAGCAAATAGGAAGAAAATTCCACCACTCCCACTTTACCCACTACACATGCAAAAGCAAATGTCCTGCATTGAATAAATGCCTCTGTGGAACTCACTCAGGGATCAGGAAGAGCTAGAAATGGTTTACTCCAGTCATCTATGATTTAAAAAGTCCTGTCAAAGAATGATCTTCAAGATGAACACAGGATTGATTTCAAAATGCACAGTGAACAGCCTGACCCTTGACCCAAGGGACAGCTGCCACTTTAAGGGACTGCTGAGGATAACTGTTGGGAAATTGAGTAAGAGGAGAAACAAGAGTCACCAAAAAGCTGATTTTCTGAAAAAAAAAATCTAGAATGAAATCATTACAAACTCCAAAATAAAAGCCCAAGCAGGTTAAAACTGCTCAGGACATTATTATGGTCACTTCCTCCTGTTAAAATACAGGCAGGTAAGTTGTGCTGAAGGTGCTGACAAGCACTAGAGGATAGTTGTGAGGAGGAGAGAAAGCCCCAAACTGTCACACAGAGCTAGGGCACAGCTCAGTGAGACAAGCTGCACAGAGGAAACCATTCCTGGGCCGTTAGGTCAGCTCCTGCACCCAAGGGAAGCACTGTTCTCTCCTCTAAAGAATGCCTCATACCAGGAGCAGAGCCAACAAAAAAATACCAGAGCACCCGAGGGAAGATAAGCCCACCCGAGCTCCCAGGGAGGCAGTTCCTGCTTTCACATTATCAGTGCCTAAACCTGTTTGTCCTTTTCCATACGCAGCCTGCATGGAAATTTTAGAGCTTCATTACTTCACCTTCCCTCCTCGAAAACTTCCTCCCCAGCCGCCTGCAGAAGGAGAAAGGTGCTCAGAGGATCCTCCAGCAGCTCAGGGTATGATCCCTCAGAAGTTCCCAGAGTAAACTGGCTGCTCCAACACCGTCGTGTTGCCAACTACAAGTCCAAATCCACCCCCTGTGTCACCTGGTTGCCACAAAGTGTACCTGCAACCAGAGTGACCTTGTCTCCACACAGCAGCTGGGCAAGTCCCCTGCAAGCTTGAGAGGAGCTTCTGCTCCACACGTCCTTCACAGAAGCCAGCACCTCACTGGTGCTGCTCCAGAGCAGCCCAGGGGACTACACCCACCTCAGCTCAGCCAAGCTGAGCCCTGGCAGCCTGCAACCCAAAAACCAGGCTCTGCAGAGCTGCTCTGGTGGAAGAGCCTAGCTGAGGAGGCTCAGGCACACACAAAACACCGATCCCTAACATGGACACTTGACTGAGTTAGATAAAAGCAAACAAACTCCCCTAAAATCACTCACAGCAAGAAAGAAGGGTGTGAGACCAGGGGAGACTGGGCCACACCTGCCTCACAGCAGCCAGCCCAGTCCACGTAGCTCCAGGAAGGCAAAGGTTTTGTTTCCAGACTAGGGGGAAAAAGAAATGAAGGCCAAAAACCCGAGGCCTACAGATGGAATGCCCGGAGGTGATTAGTGAGCAGATTAGAGAGCACATCCCAGAACCCCAACATCACCACTCTGCAATTAGAGCTTTTCTGCTCACCGGAGCAGAACACCTTTTACAAACATTGAACTTCCCAAATCCTCTGGCAGCTGACAAACGCTTAAGAGCTCTGCTTCAGAGGAGCACAAAGCAAGCACGAAGATACCTCTAGTGCCTGTGGTTCTTTCTGGGTTTGCTGCTTGTTTTTTTTTCTTTTTAAACAGTTGTTGGTTTGTGCTCTTTCTGTAACTCCCTGGGCAGGGGGAAGCAGTCAAAGGAGCCATCTCACCCTGGATGCCTACGATCTGCACGCTTAAGCAGGAACCTGCTACTGAAAACACAAGCTCCAAACAACCACAAATAAACCCCAGATCTCTGATCTCACAATTCCATCCAGAGCAGCTGGAAAACCAACGGCCAGGAACAGCCCAGAAGCTGGCAACCATAGCCACTGCCCAAGTGAGCTTGGGGTGAGGAACTGGAGGACAACCTCCCCAGCCAGCAAGGGTCACCCCACAGCTTCTGCTGGGCCTGCTCTTACCTTACTCCCAAGCTGGCCTCAACTGAGAAGTCAACCAAACAAAACCAGCTGGATGGGGAGCAGATCTAGATGAATTTTATCCAAATATCTGAAAGGGTATGCACATGGGAAACGCCAGAGGGGAGCACTGCAAGGCCTGGAGGCTCTCCATGAAGGAGGCAGTAACTCAGCCACACCATCAAGCACCACAGACCCTGGCTGCTGCAGAAGTGCCACGTTCTTTGCATACAGTGCAGCCACATTCCCATGACACAGGTTATGGGAAGAGCCTGGTTTATACAGTGCTGTATTCCCAGGCACATGCAGCACATTTGATCCCAGCATCTTAAAACAATGGCCAATTCTGAAGTAAGATGGAGGCTAAAAAGAAATGAGACAGAAGCTCAGGCAAACGTTTTGCCTCAACATCTTCAGTTACAGCTACAAATAAGGAAAATGCATAAATATTTCTGAAAACTGCCACTGCAAAACCAGACCCCCCACTGCCAGATTCTACATCACTATACAGATTCTACCACCTCTGTAGGGCCCTGACCTCCTCCCCCAACTCTTTCTGACATGCTGGTGGTTTTACAATATCCAATATCCCACAAGACTCACAAGTTAATTATTAGGAAGTAGCCTTACAGCAAAGGAGGAAACAAGCAATGCCATTCCCCTTCTTCCCCCCCAAAATACACCATCTTCACCAAGAAACCTCAACACCACAGCACCTAGCAAACAACTCTGAGGAATGAAAAACTGATCCCAAGAGATGAACAGTGAATATTCCGAATAAATACTAATCCTGTTATTCTGTGATACTTCCAGTCTGATGCACTAATTCTCTGAACTGTAGCGTTCTGTTTTGGGAGCTTGTCCCTTGATTTAAAAGTAAAATGTGCAGAGCCACACTTGAATATCTAAAGAATGAGCTCTGTGTAGCCCTGAGCACAGACACCTGATCCCACGAGGATCAGGAGGAACAATCTAGTGACCAAGAACTAGGTTCACAGGAAGAATAAATATGGTTTGATATGAATTTAGTAACACATTTCTTTAAATGCAAGCAAAGGAGGAGTTTTCAGTGTAAGAGAGCAAGCCAGGTACCAGCACCCTCTGCGAGATGCTGCTCTCATTACCTTAATTAGAGCAATTTGTTGTATCAGGATCTCAAAAGCAGATTATACCCAGAGTTTGAAGTGGATGAGGAGAGCAACCTTTGGTCTCAGCAGTGACCACCGTGGTTGGAGGCGTGCAGGAGGCTGGTCTCTGTGCTGCAGATCAACAGCCCTGCTTTTGCATGATGCTCAGCCCCATGCTACCTTATTTTTAAAAGAAACCTTTGAGGAGTCACATTAATGGTCTAAAATTGCTTCCGCAGAGATATCATGCTTCAATTCACTGCACATTTTCTCTGCTTCAAGATCTACTCAAGTCAACAGAGATAATTTGAGCCGAGCCTCCTCTCATGAAATAAAATCAGATTTATTTCCATTGCAGTTCCAAACAACACGTGCACTGGGTGGAGCACAAAGGCACAGCCCAGCTGGAAACACAAAGGTGCCACAACCAGAGTCAAGAACTACTTTTACTTGTCACAAGGGGTAGCAGTAGTGGTGTTAAAATAGTTCTTAGTTGTGTTTGAGATCAACAGCTTCTTCTACCTTAGCATTCAGGCCTTGCCCACTCAGTTATGTAAATTTTTTAAAGCAGTGATGCAATGCAGAAGCTGGAGTCACGTTGGTAGTTGTGTTGGCACTGCAAACAGATATTTCTTCAAACCAAAGCCACAGATTTTGTGTTGGATCCATTTTCTGTGCCCTCTGTGCATGGCAGCTGTAGCTGTGGCCAGGGCAGAGGTCGGAGCTCCTCAGATGTGCCCAGGGAACTCACCTGCCTTCCGACACAGCCACGACAGAGAGCACGGCAAGGAGGTGTTGTGGAGATCTAAAAAAATCCCTCAACAACTAGATGTTGCCCCAGCGTGGTACAAATCACTATGGTAGATGGAAGAAGCACCAAGGCTTGTGCCCAGCCCTGCTGAAGCCAAGGGAAAGCCACAAGCTGCAGCACGCACGGGTCTGGGGTTACGACACCCCAGCCTTTAGCTCCTGATGTCTGTAATGATTCCATGTGGAAAAACAGGGAATGCACACCCTGGGAATGGGGCTTGGAGGGAGCCTGGCTGGCCAGTGCTGCCATGGTCACACGTGCCACCAAACACCTTCCAGGAGGAGTTGCTTCAAGGCACACATCCAGCTCAATTCCAGCTTTGGTCTCAAGACAGTGCAGAAAAAGCTTTGCCTGTAAAACTGACCCCACCAAGCACTGAGGAGAGGAAAAGGAACCCCACGTTTCAGGAGATTTACACACTGCGTTTTTTGGATACAAGATCAGCTTGGAAGACACCCCACTACTCCACATGATGAAAAGGAAGCAGGAAAGCTCTGAAGATGAGCCACATCTGATGATATAATCCACGGCACGACATACACAGCACAGTTATTTCAGCACATCCCAGCAGTCATGATGCTGCTCTATTAAAGCATAAAAACTTCTAGTATTATGTACAGGCAACGAGTTATGAACAAAGCTACAGCTAAACCATAGGCCAAGAAAGTCTTAGAGTTTAATAGTGGATCAATTGAACCAAAAGATAAGGGAATTATTCCATTTCTATAAAACAGTGCTATAAAATCTAACACAGCTTCTAGGCAGTAGAACAAGGTGCTGATCTCAAACTTCAGACACTCTGAAGTTCTGCTCTTGGTGAAAACATAACCTTTCACCTTTTAAAAACCCATTTCAAGAGGCTTTCAGTAAAACTGATGTAAGCCAAAACACAAGTGCTTCCTGCCAGGGTGCTATGATAAGAAACTTTTGCAATTCCCTCAGATTTACTTTTGCCCGTCCCCTCTTGTGGTATCACAGCCCCACAACCCTCCACGCCTCTGGCTGGCCCCAGCTGGTGGGAGAACTGTTCTGGGCTCTGGGAGAAGGGGCATATTTCCAGATTTCTCTTGCTCAATAAAATCAGAATTGAATGCAATAAGTTAGTGAAACGCTGCACTGAATTGCCCGTGGAGGGCATCGAGTACCTACTGCTGAAGGTTTTTAAGAGAAAGTTGCAAAATTATGTTTGAGTTGATCTTGCCTTCAGGCAGAAAAAAGTAAAGCAGGTGACCTCTTCAGGTGCCTTTTTTTCTATGAATATTTAGCAGTAGATTATTCTATCTTCAAAGTGCTGTTAGAGCGTGAGCTCCCGAATACCTCTAACACATTACTTCTGTTTTCACTCATGCATCTGAGCCCAAATCAGAGGGAGGGACCTGGCTTAGCCCTTCCAGCACCACAGGCAGCAGGCTGCACCAGTGCAGGATGGTTTCAGCAGCGGGCAGGGCCAGCTCTGCTCTGCTCCCACTGCCAGGAGCACTGCAGTCGGCATTTTGCTGGATCCCACACCAGCTTCCCTCCCACTCTCACCCTCCCCACCCCAGTACCCATGGCAGGAATTCTGCTCCTCCCTTCTCCTATCCCTGGACACTTGGCAGCTCCGTTTGGGCAGGCTGGGATACGGGCTGCCTCTCCTGTTGGTGCCAGGGGAGGTTTAGGCTGGACCCAAGGAACCATTTCTTCCCCACAAGGATTGTCAAGACTTGGCCCAGGCTGCCCAGGGCAGTGGTGGAGTCCCCACCCCTGGAGGGGTTTCCAAGCCGTGGAGATGTGGTGTGAGGGACACGGGGCAGTGGGGACCTGGCCGTGCTGGGGGAAGGGTGGGACTTGATCTGAAAGGTCTCTTCCAAGCTCAACAGTTCTCCAATTCTCCCATAGCCACCCCACAAGGAGAGAGCGTGAGCGGCAGAGCCCATCCCAGCTCCCCTGGAGTGGGGGTGGCAGGGCCAGAGCAACCACCCCAACTTCACCCAAGCAAAGCAGAAACCAGCCAGATAACCTTCCTGATACCAAGTCTGTTATGAAGGCTCCAGAGAGCTGTGCCAAGCTGCCAGCCAGCCAGCACCTCTGGCTGGGCACGGCCCCGCAGCGGGGCACGTGCTGCACGCCCAGCAGGACCCAGCAGAGAGTCTCCAGAGCTGCTTCAGCCCCCCAGGGGGAGAGGACATCCCACAACTTCTTACTGAACACCCACCCAAGCACCCAGAGAAACTGTGCTGAGTTGTATACCCCAGTAGAAGTGTGCCCTAGCAGTTAAAGGCAATGGCTGGTGCAGACAGGGGGACGCTCAAGTCTTGGGCAGGCGACTGTCAGTTGGCTTCACTCCTTTTGAGAAAAACAACTGGAATACTGCCTGCTTTGACAAAAGCACTGACTTTCCACACCTAACAGCACTGCTGAAAGTCCCCTGTGCTGCAGCAGTCCTTGATCTGTGCACAGAAAGACTGAACATACAGACAGGCTGCATTTAATGCTTTGGGGGCACCTAAATACACTCAAGGCTGGCATCAGAAACCCACCACAGCACCAGGAACCATGCTACAGAATGAACAAGTGACCTCCCCACAGTGCAGCCTCTTTTTTTGACTTGGTGCTGCAAGTATTGGAACACCACAAAAAAACAGCACAAGGCTAGCTCTTTTTAAAAACTTAAAGCAAACAAAATAATCTGCACTGCTGTTTGTACTGGTTCTTTTCCTTTCCTTTCTTCTTTGAAAGAAAGAGCACAAGGGTCACGCTTGATATTTGGTGTTTCAACAGTTAAACATTGTTCAATAGTGGCTCTTTGCAGTGCAATTTTGGCAGGGGAGCACACGGACTAAGAAGCAGAGGAAGAAAATTCCCAGACAAACAACAAGCACCCGGGATGAATCGTGCTGCCCCTCCAGCTCCGAAACGAAGCACGCAGCACAAATGGAAAAGCTCTTTGAAGTAAAGCATGTTCAAGTTCATAGAGTCTACTTCACACGATAAAAAAAGAGCTGTCACACACCAGAACAATGCTGCCTATCGTTGGCTTCACCTTATAAACTCCCAGCTCAGCCCACTTAACATAAAATTGATGTTATGTATGGCAGCTTTAGAGATTTAAATGAAATGAGCTACACGCTCCACGAGGTATTTCCCAGTTCTGCATCTCACTCGCTTCCCTTTCACAGCAGCCTTAAGGAGAACAAAAAGAGTGACACCAAAGTCACCTTCACAAAATTACGTGGTCCAAGTCTGGACTAGTCATGTGCTTGCACTTTTACAGACCAAAATAACCCTAATCTGGTGAGAAACGCCAAGGCAGCGCCTTGCTCTGAGGCAGGAGGGATCTCACCCCAACCTGTACCATCTGGGGATGGAATTTCACAACTCCAGTGACATCAGGGACTCACTAAAGCATTTGTCACATCCCCTCAGTGTATACAATGCACCATATGATATATTAATACCAGGCAAAGATGAAACCCACCAAAAACACGTTCAGGCCCACGGGCACTATTTTGGCAGCAGCAGTGTTAACCAAGGGATAAGCTTCATGGATTCAAACAGTCCCTCCAAGATTTCAAAACCCCACAACAATTTTCAGCTTTGGTGGTGCCTGTTCAGACTCTGCACCCTTCACAGCCCACCCCAGCAGCTCCCAAAAGCAAGAGGGGTCTGACCTGCATTTCTCTTCTCTTCTATTCTAGGCAGCAGGATTTCTGATCATGTAACATAAACCTTTACAGCCCTGGAGGACGAGCACAGGCAAAAGGCCTGTTAAGACAGCGTGGATTAAACAGACATTCAGCCCAGCTATTTATTTTCTAATGCTAGCTGACATTTTTGAATTCTTTATAAAGAATTCTGCATTAAATTAAGAGTTTCTCTAGCCCTGCGAGTGCCCTCACACTTTGTGGCAGCCTTCTGACAGCCACAGAGTTTAAGGGGGCTGAGGAAGCTGAGCTGTTAACCCCTGGGGACAGGGGCAGGAGCTGTGCTGACCCCCGGGGGGCTGCCCCACACCTCAGGCCAAGTTAAAGCTGCCTTAAAATTAAAGCGTAAGCGTCGCGCGTTTCTTGGCTCTCCTGCTGCATTTTTAGGCTCAACCACCACGGGGCTGCTGGAGAGGGGAAGGCAGAAAGAATGGTTCAAACCACAGCAGGGCAGCAGCAGCTACAGCCGAGAAACTCACCAGTGGCAAACACGAGGCCCTTGACAAGAACCTGGGAGGGTTTTAAAGCAGAGGCAAAAGCTGCCCCCGTCTGCAACTGGGCATTTCTTCTGCAAACTGTTATTCTGGGTAGAAAAGTGAGTCAATGTCACTGCAGAGTTACTTTGCTATAAGGATTACTCCATTATTCAATATTCCTACTACTTTCTTCACTCACTTTTATAAGTTAAATTACCCCATGGCAACTTGCAAGTTAAAAATCATTATTTCCACAGAAAAACCCACCAGCCTTTTGCCTCCTGACATCAGCAGATCTGGCTTAAATGAAGCACAACCAGCACTACTCAACAGGAGACAAGATGCTCTAATCAGGCCTCTCTCTCCTTATTACTTTTAATTTTACCATCTTTTTATTTTTAACAAAATGACCCTGTCTTATAAAAATCCATATCTGTACCCTTCTGGGTCACCTTCACCAAAAGCATGAAGCCAACTCAAAGTGACCTGTTTTGATTTATCAGGAAGTGACCAAGTAGCAGAGCAAGTTATAAGCAGCCAAAGGAAGCAAAATGCCCCCAGTGAGATCTGGACATGTAGGAAATGTTAAGTTTTTGAGAACAAACAAAAAAAATCCTTCCTGTAAATCCTGGGAAGCTTTGGCAGAGTATCCTGAGGTTGGATCTCGCTGTCGGTGCCCCCTGCAACAGCTGCTGCATCTTTTGACCCTCTGAAATGTAAGGTGAAGAGTCTTCTTTATCAAAACATAATAATTAAAGAGTTTCAGTCAGCAGTGGCACAAAATTAATTCACTTACAACACGGGTAGATCGTTAAGCCCTGAAATTAAGAAACCACTTCATGTGCCAACACTATTAAAACAGATGTCACGCTACGTTATATAAATGCAAGATAATAGTCAGATTAAGTAAAAAAAAAACCAACAAAACCACACAAAAAAGCCCCAACCAAACCACCAAATACCCTGGCTGGAAAGGTGACCTCCTGCAGGCATCTACCACCCTTCCAGCCAGGCGCACACACATCCTCCTCCTCCTCCTCTTCCTCCTCCTCCCAGCCACAGAGAGGCTCAGCCCAGGGACAGTGATTTCCCCAATAAACTTGTCCTTTACACTGTCACTATTTGCATATTTATACAAAAAACCACAAGTCTGGAGAAGCCCCTTAAGCCCAAAGATGAGGCTGGTTTCTGACCCTACGCTTCCAGGGGGTAAAACCCCCAGGAAAGGCTGGGGCACCTTCGGGGTGGAGGGGACACACAGCTAACATCACTGAGGGGCATAAAATGGGATCCAAGGACCTTCCCCTCCCTTACACAGCTGGGAAAGACAGTCAGGAACTGCTGTCATTTGTTACTAAATCCCTCCACGGTGCTATCAAAAGCTTTAGGCTTTTCTTGCTGCTCTTGACCTAGAAAGATCAAGCAGCACCTATTCTTGCACAGCCACAACCTCCTGCGAGCTTAAGCAATGAAATGTGATAAACATCAGGTGTAACACAGACTTCTGCAGGGTTTCTTACTTCATCTTATGGTGGCTGCAGATTCCCTCATGTTCTGCCACTCCTTAAAAGCAGGCGGCAGGGGAATATATCCCGATTCCAAGGCAAAGATCTTAAAATGGCCCTTTTTTTGCTTCAAGATGCTAACAATGACCTTCACGCTCACAGGAAGCTCCCTAGTTCTGGCCAACAGCCTGCCACAGAAGTTTCTGCTGCTCCACTAACGTACCCGAGCAGCCACCAGGACTGATAGATGACTTGAGGTGACGTTTCTCATCCTGGCCCCTTCTCAGACTGAAACTCTTTATCTACAACAGGCCACGGGAAGCTGAGTAAGCTCTGCCTGAGACAAGGTGATGCTGTTCACCAGCCTTCATTTAAATACCCAAAATAAAGCTTGGAGGCTGTAACAATCCAAAGCCCATCCAGGTTGGAGTTCAGCCCCACGCCACAGCCCTTTGTTAGCAGCTGACACGACTGTGCAGGCTCAGTTCACGTGCCAGGGCCCACTTTTCAACCAGCCCTACAAAAATACGTTGCACAATGGAATGACCTCTAATTTTCAAAACAGTACTTTAAAGGTCAATAAATAGCAATCAGGGGGGGGAAAAAAAGACAAAGGCTGGACTGAGAACACTCGAGCTGTGTCACCCAGTTCAGCCCTGAGAATGGAAGGCCGGCAGTAGGAACATTGAGCATCTCTCAGGAGAAGGAATGTCTGCAATGTGATTTGCCTCCTCAGTGAAAACTAACTTCCATTCTAATCTACAAACTATTCCCCACGTCCTCGATGCCCTCGGCCATCCGGAGCAGCTTCATTTTTCCACTCCCAGGGTTTTTTTTTTTTTCAGTCCAAAGTGCCGACAACAAACTTTGTCCTTCGTTCTGGCAACTGGGAGCAGTGGTATTTCAAGGTCACTGGTGCTGGCAAAGACAGGCCTAGCCCCAGTGAGTTCAGCTGCGGCACGGGCCGCTCTGAGGGCAGCAGCCCAGCCCCGCCGGAGCTCGGGCTGGCACCGGGATAACCGGGAGAGCCCGTTAGGCTGGAAAACTTCTCCGTGGAGACACACTCTCACCCGGTTCCTGCGCCTGTCACAGCCGGGCTGCGGGGCTCCGATGACCTTCAGTGCTTATTTCCAAATAAAAAGGAAAACAAAGGGTCGCCTGTACTCGCCAGAAGGTTGGCTGGCGGTCTGGGGGTGACGGGG
>NW_008591680.1:33435-33641 GCF_000691845.1 Merops nubicus | reverse complement strand
CAGACCCAGACCCAAACCAAGACCCAAACCCAGACCTAGACCCAGACCCAAACCCAGACCCAGACCTCGTCCTTAATCCAAACCCAAACCTAAACCCAGATCTACACCTCAAGCCAGATCTAGACCTAGACCTTAATCCAAACCCAGACCTAAACCTCAAGCCAGATCTAGACCTAGACCTTAATCCAAACCCAGCCAAAAACCTA
>NW_008591680.1:16601-33106 GCF_000691845.1 Merops nubicus | reverse complement strand
CTCACACTCCCTGGGCCATGGATGGCCCGCTCCTCTCCCCAAGGTGGCCACCTTGCCTCATGGCTCCTCCCCCCCCCCAACCCCCCCCATATCCCTGGTCCCAGCCCTCACTTGCCATTCCAGGGAGGAGGAACCTGCCAGCTTTTTGTCCTCCCAACCACATTTCCTCCCCTCCGGCCTCTTGCGCTCCCTGGGCTGGCCCCAAAACATGGCTATAAAATCTGCTTTATTGTTGAAAACCAAACCTCATTCCAAACACCAACAGGGATGAAAGGGTCTAGAGGCTAGGGGTGGCCCTGGAGGCCTCAGCCCCCCAGGAGCTCGTGGAGAGGGGCTGGGTCCCTGCTCACGGTGGCGCTGGGACATCCTGGGCTTGCTGAAGTCGGGCACGGGGCAGTGCTGACGTGGCTGGGGGGGCCCCCGTGAGCTGCCTGGTGCCCGGGTCTGGGGATCCAGGAGCTGGTGGAGGTGAAGCACGAGCTGGCTGGGATGGGGTGGGGGGCTCACAGGACCCTCCTCCGCGTGCTCTCGGTGCAGCGGGTCAGGATGAGGTCCTTGCTGGGCCGGGGAGGAACTGCAGGCTGAGCCCTGGGCTTCTCCTCCTCCTGCTCCTTTCTCTCAACTGCAGGTGAAGCAGATGGGTCAGAGCTCTCCACCCCCAGCACCTTCACGGGGACGTTCACAGGCTTCCTGTGCCACGGCCACCAAAGCTCCTCTCCCAGCCACACGTGGTGGTCTTCCCAGAGGTCAGGGTGCTGGGGTGAGCCCAGAAGTTCCCATCTGGGAGCTCTGCTCAGGAGGGACCCCAGCTCTGTGTCTGTGCAAGGAGCTGCTCTCCCTTGGGAAGCTCATGGATCCCACGCAGGGATTACCAGATCTCAAGTGTCTATCTCAATGTCAGCCTCTTCTTCCTGCACCACCTCTCTGAATGTGCTTTGCTGATGTTTAACAGACATGATCATGGTAACAGCAGCACAGGTGGGGTTGGGTGTGCAGAGGACAGCACAGGTCCTAAACATGGGCTGACCTTCACCAGGACCTACTGAAATGGTGGCAGCAATGCCACCACGTGTTTCCACTTCTCTGTCAGACCAGAGGCAAGATACCCCACTGAAAAGAAACACCCCCCTGCACATGCTTTGCCCATAGCAGATGGGTGGACAAGCAACATACGACCTACGTGTGTTGTCCTACTGCATCATCTCCCACCCGTGAGGGGCAGAGCTGGAGGCCATGCTGCCCTGGAGGGACAGCCAACCTCAGGGCATGAAGTGGAGGGGGTTTTGGAGAGAAGATTTGCTTCCTCCTCCCCACCCAGATCTTTCAGTGTGGCACAAGGATTCCCAGGCTCACAGCTCCAGCAACCAGCACTGGAGAGCACGGGCCACGACCACATCCCAGGCACTGAGACTTACTGACGACCTCAGCCTTGTTCTGGAACTTCTCCCTCAGGTTCCTCCTGCTCTGGATGTACTTCTTGCTGTTCCTCCTGTAGGTCTCCTGGCTGATCTGCCTCCGGCCCTGCTTGTGCATGCTCTTGGCATTCCGGATGGTGGACCTGCAGGGAGTCAGGAACAAAACCTTCAGTCTCCACGCTGGCAGCTCCCACACCACACACGTTCTCCGTGAGGATTTCCCCCCTGTGCTTCCTCCTCTGCCTCACCCAAACCAACACTCTCCAGTTTTGTCTGGGGGAAGGCAGCAGCTGGGCACCAGCCCTTGAGGGCAGGCATGGGTGAGACACAGTGTGCAGTGTATTGGAGGTGGATGGAGAGGGGCTTTGGGAGCAAATACTCAAGGGTGGAGCATGAGAGGGCTCCTTGTTGGCATTGTACACCTCCAAAGAAGAGCAATGAAGCTGGTGAAGGGCCTAGAGAACAAGTCTTATGAGGAGCAGCTGAGGGAACTGAGGCTGTTTGGTCTGAAGAAGGGGAGGCTGAGGGGAGAGCTTATTGCTGAGAGGATGTTGTAGAGAGGTGCCTCAGGGACCGACTCCAGGCAGGCAGACTGAGGCCACACTTCATCTCCACTACCAGGGCATGAGCCAGGTGGCTTCTGATGTGCACCCTATGGCATCATCCTCCTGCTCTGCTCCAGGCAAGGTGCCTGTCTGCCTTCAGCCCCTCCTTGCTCTGAACACATCCATTTCACCACTACAAAGCACTTGCCCACAGCCCCAGGCCATCCCTTTTGTCACTGGGCCCAGCCTGGTTGCCACCTCCAGCGCCACAGGGCCAGCATTCACCAGGGGGGCAAGTCAGTGTCCTTGAAACAAGCCCCCTCACCTGACCCAGGGGTCTCAGAAGGCATCACTGTGCTCACACAGGGGCAGCTGGGCCATTTTACACCATCTCACACCCAACCTGTGCTCCAGCAGAGCTGGGTGTTGAGAGGCTTTACTGCAAGGCTGCTGTGTTTTCTTCTAGGGAAGAAAAGATAGCAGCAAGCTCTGCCCTTCCTCCCAGTTTCCTTTACAGTACAATTAATGAGTTATTGCTTTTTATCTTTTTAATCAAAATAAAATCCCTTCCATTAGCTCAAATCCTCCCATCAGATTAAGCCATTTTGGCAGCCCTGATTAGTCCAATCTCTCCTTGCTCCTCAAAGATTTGGAGGCACTTAGGAAATCAGAAAAAAGGCCAATTTGAAAATGAAACAGGATTAGCCCAGAAAGGAACCTTTGCAGAAGGAGAAGGAGAAGCACTCCTGGCTGGAGGAGCAGCCAGGGCAGCAGAGATGCCAGGGTGCCCCTCTGCCCAGGGGAGCTGGGGAGCACTGAGCTGTTTTGGCCCCAGCCCTCTAGGATCTGCCTCCTGGTCTGTCTTCACCCTGCTCACATCTCCCCCAGGCAGCTCCTCGTTGCCAGGGTGAGCAAGGGACACAAGAAATCACTCTCTGGAAGAGAAGCTTCCATCCTCCTCCCCCAGCCCAGGGCTGCTCCTACCTCCTCGGGGGAGCGCTGCGGTTCCTCAGCTGCCCCTTCGTGGGGGTGCTCAGCTCCCCAGCTTTCTGCAGGTACATGGAGGGGTAATACCCCGTGGTCTCATCCTTCCTGCAGGGCAGCACAAAACAGCATCACCTGGAGCCGTGGCCATGCAGCTCCCACCTCCTGCTGCCATCCTGCTGCCACCCTTTCTCGTGCTGCTTGCAGCAAAGGGGGTTGGACTGTCCCCCCAACTTCTGTGCCTGTGGCTCTCCCCAAAAGTGGGGCTTGGGTCCCCAAAGGTGAGTAGGTAGGAGACAGAGCAATGGCTGACAGCTTTCAGGGTCTCACCAGCTCCTGTTATCTCCCAGGGGGGTTTGCTGGGCTCCTGAAGCCTCACTCAGGGCCTCCTGCCAGGCACTCAGGAAACACTCCCTGGTCCCTGGGCTGACCCCCTCCAGCCCAGCAGACCTGCAAACATCAGGAGATGTCCCCAGTGCCTCTGGCCTGGGCACAGCCTGGGGCAGGAGGCAGCAGAGATCGACCAGTCCACCCCTTCCCCCTGCCCAAATCCCCCCTGCCCATTTCTTCACAGCATCTCTCACCTGATGACCCACCAGCCATCGAGGAGCTTGTGGATGACTTCGATGGTATCACCCTCCTGGAGGCTCAGCTCATCCTCCTCCACAGCTCTGTAGCTTTTCAGGACAATGTACTGCTCCCCTGCACACAGAATGGGGATGGGGGGTTCTGTGCTGGCACCCCAGGGAGGGGGCTCAGCCCCTCCAGCCACCGAGAGAGGAGGCACCACAGCATCTACCCCACATGTGAGGCAAAACCCAGGGTGCTTCAGGTCTGGATTCAGGCTTCCCCCAGCCAGCCTTGTCAGTGCTTGTGGCTCATCCCTGCCCCTCCAGCAGCCCTCCAGGAGGGAGCTGGTGAACACCAGCAGTGGAAGCACATCTGAGGCTGCTGATAGAGCACGCTGATAACTGGGGTGGTTACAGGAGGAAGAAGGAAGTGTTGTGCTAATAGAGTCTGTTTTGAAAACCACAAAGACAAGGCCTGGAGAGCAATTCAGCATGAGTCTGCAGGATCCTCCTGCTCTGGGGGGGGTGATGCAGGGGGCTGACCATGCAACCATAGAATGGTTTGGGTGGGAAGGGACCTGTAAAGATCATCTGGTCCTCCAACCCCCTGCAGGGACAGGGACACCCCCAGCTAGAGCAGGGTGCTCGTGCCCCACCCAGCGTCCCCGGGGATGGTTCCAGGGATGGGGCAGTGACCACCTCTCTGGGCAGCCTGGGCCAGGGGCTCACCACCCTCAGTGTCAAACATTTCTTTTCTCTCTAGTCTAAACCTTGCTCTCTCAGTTTAAAACCATCCCCCCTTGTCCTGCCTCAACAGGACCTGCTCAAAAGTCCCCCCCAGCTTTCTGACAGGCCCCTGGCAGTCCTGGCAGCCCCCAGCAGGTCTCCCCAGCTGGAGCCTTCTCCTCTCAGCTGCCCCAGCCCAACTCTCTCCTGCTGGGCTCCCAGCAGAGGGGTTCCCCCCTCGGGGCATTGCTGGGGCTCCTCTGGCCCCGCTCCAGCAGGTCCCTGGCTCTGCTGTGCTGAGGACTCCAGAGCTGCCCCAGCACTGCAGGGGGGTCTCCCAGAGCTGGCAGAGGGGCAGGATCCCCTCCCTGCCCTGCTGCCCACACTGCTGGGGGGGCAGCCCAGGCTGGGGGGGCTCCTGGCCAGCTCCTCACCCCCAGCCCCCCCAGGGCCTTCTCCCCAGGGCTGCTCCAGCCCCTCACCCCCAGGCTGCTCGCAGGCCAAGGTGCACTTGGGAGCACTTCTGTCCCAGGGGGGCCACCCCTGATCACAACGTGTGCCCGTGCTGGGCTGTGCCCTGCCAGGGTTCCCAGCTCCCACAGGATGCCCAGGAGCCCAGCTCCAGCCAGCCCCTGGCTTTGAGCCCTCAGCCCCATCCCCAACTCCCTCCTCTGCTACCCAAACCACCAGCAGACCCCACACGGACTCCCCCCAACCACCACCAGCAAACCATGGCACAGGGGCAGCCCTTGAGGCTGTTACTAGCTGTAGAGACAAAAGCTTGCATGAAAACCCACCAAATACTCACAGCTCTGCCCTGAGTCTCGAGCACGGTGCTTTGCAGCTGTTGGGAGCAGAAATACAGTCATTTAAATTTGGGTTCTTCTTTCTTTTTTTTTAAGAGGGGACTTCCCTGTTTGCAAGGCAATTACCCAACCAGCGATACTAAAAATGATACTCCCCGGGCTGTTTGTTAATTGTAATTCTGTTAATGGTCAGATTGCTGCTTCTTAGGCTTTGTCACGGAGGCTAATTTCATAATTACAATTGTTTGTGCTAAATTTAAAAGTGCTTTACAGCCAGTGCATTACTGGAAGCCACATAATTCACATGCTTCTTCCTGTTTCTTCACTCTTCATCTTGTGATGTGAGCAACGAAAGGGAGCCTGTAGATCTCACTGCTGGTGCTGGGTTAGCTCAGTGAGATGGACCCTGTGTGTGATGATCCACCACTTAGTGTCTCCACCAACTGTCCCGTACTTACTACGTGTCAAAAAGCATAATTTTAGAAAATAAAATTCTTGGAGGAGTAGTGATGCCTCTGAGGAAGAAGCTGAGTTCATGAGGTGATTCATGTTTTGGGAAACAAGGCTGGCATCTGAACTCAGGACCTGGTTTCTGAGAGATGGAGAACTCCCAGACCAGGAGCTGGCAGCAGTGCTTTGCAGAATGCCCCCTGCTCTGGGGTGAGGGCAGCAGATGTGGGACTTGAAGGGGCAGATTTCCATCAAGGTTACTGAAGTGCTGGAGGTTTGGAGTCTCTCAGGTGACTGATTATATCCTCTTGCCATGGGGCTCCACCCAAAACTGGTACCAGAACCTGCTAGGAAGTAAAAGCTGAAGACAGGAAGGCCACTCTGACCTTTTGAACAGAATTAAGTTTTGATTTTTTTGGTAGTTTAAATTTAAGCCTACTTCAAGGCCAAGCCAAGGGAGGTTTTGCTTACATCACTGATGGCAAAGTGCTGTGTGAGCTGCTGCAAAATGACAGAATGAGTCTGCCCACTTCCCTGGCAGCCTGTCACTGAGAGGACAGGTACAAAAAGAAAGGAAGGAGAAAGGCTTTAAGTTTTCTATGTGTGAAACTTTAAATCCCAAGGGAAAAACACTGGCCAGCAGCTGCACGACAGAGGTGCTGGATCTCATCTGACATCTAGTGGTTACTGCTGTGAGAAAAGCTGGGGTGCAGAACCCGAGGAACTCCAGACTCCACCACGACCCCCTGATCCTACACTGCTTGGGTCCAAAATTCCTGTTTAAGAGAAAGGAACCAACCCAAGGCACAGGGAGGGCCTTCAAAGGTCATGAAAACATGGACAGTAAACAGTTGCCTGCAGCTTCATCACCACAAAGCTGCTCTGCTGGACCAAAAAATACCCAGAGCTCTGTTAAGTTGTTGCAATTTTCTTTATTTATCAGTACAGTCAAGTTTTTTTAGGGCATGATCACTCCATACCCAAAGAGTGACACACCTCATGTGGTACTAGTTTGGAAATTGGTGAGATTCTCATACAAAGTCAACATCTTAAAGGTCTTCTACCTGTTAGGACTATATAGATAGATAATATTTAAATATAAATTTGATATTTGGAAAGTATAAATATTGGTGCAATTATTTTGTCAGTGTAATTTCTTTCTATTGGACAGAACTCAAAATGCCCGAGACCAAAACAAGAGCCCAGCGCTGAGCACCAACGCACCCACCGGTGTTACTGCAAGCTTGGCAGCAGGATGGACACAGCACACACCACCCCCCAAAATCCCAGCATCACGTGAGGACTCCAGTCCTTCCAGTGAAAGCAGTGCAGCAGTTTTCACTTCAGTTTTAAGCTCCCACCCACAGGAGGATGCAGGATGCCCACGCTCTGCTCTTACACGCTCGCTCCTTTTCAGTTCTTTTGCCACGATGCCTCGCCCTCATTTTGGGAGCACCAACATCTCCAGCAGCGATGCGGCGCCTTGCTGGGCAGGCAGCTGAGCAGAAAGAGCCTTCTGAAGGTAGCTGTGAGTGGATGGACCATCTGCTTTTCAAAAGGGGAAGCTGAGAGGCAGCCGAAAACCCGGGGAAAGCTGCGTGGACTCATTTCCCCATTCCAAACACTTCCAGCAGCCACTGCCCCGCTAACGACCCGTCTCTGGAGGTGGTGAACTGGTCACATCACCAGCAGTGAAATGGGGCAGGAGCTGTGATCTGGGCCAGCACCTACACAGGTAACTGGGGGGCTCCTTCCACGTGTGCCCCCCTGCGTCACTCACTGCTGGTCCCCAGCTGGAGGGTGCAACCAGGCTGGGCACTGCCAGCATGACCCAGCATGGAGCTGACCCTCCTCCTACTGCCATCGACAGCACAGTCTGAGTGTTTCACTGGCAGCACACGAGCCCATGTCCCCCACTGCTTCCCTGCCTCTGGAATGATGCAGCACGTGCTCCCTGAATTCATCTACTGAACGTCAGGTCGTTCCCAGGTTGTACCCAATTGAATTTAAGGCTTCAAAAATTTTCCTTGTAGAACCCTCCACCCAGAGCTGGATTTCTGTCTTACAGGCATGACTGGAATTCACTTGCTTGGCTGGAAGGAGTAACAATGCTCTGCATGAACAGCAGCAACCAACCTGCCTGCAGCTACTGCTAGAACTTGGTTTGCTGTCCAGGATGTAAACATACAGTGCAGGGACACTCATGAAAACCATCAGAAAGGTCTTCATTTCTGAACAGGGAATAAGGTTTACCATTTGTGCATAACACAGTCATCCCAAACTCATGCCAATAAAAGAGAAACCTTTACAATAATCTGCATCTCCTCTCTAGAGATTATCACATAGCCAGAACTTGACATCTCTTACAGGGTGTGAAACGTAAAAAAACCCCACATCCATGAGCCTCTTACATGACGTGGGGTGTAACCAGGACTACAGGGCACTTAGCTTTTGGGATGGCAGGACTTACAACACCTTGTAGCACGTGTCCATGACTAGTTCTAGATGGAGAAGGGCAAAGGGCATCCCCCACAGCCTGCTGGAGAAACCCTCTCACACAGGTCCACGCCAGTTCTGCCTGCGTCAGGACTGCAAGACCAGACCCATCAGACATAAACCAGGTGATATGCTGGTAAAACATCCATTTACTACTTGGAATTAACAGAGCAAGCTGGGTTTGATTTAAACTGGTTCCTAAGCCACACTGACCATTTCACAGCCCGTCTCATTAACGTGTACTAACGGTCAAGTGAACCAGTTTATCTTTTATTTATGAAAACCTTATGGATTGTGAGAGATATCACAGGAAAAATGAGTTCAAATATACAGATACTGTTGTCCAATCAACCATGAAAGGAGTAAGAACCAAAAATTTGTGACTTCCCCCTCCCCCTTGAAGTAAAACTAACAAACTGAACTACTTGGAGGAGTTTTTCTTCATTACAAAAGCTGAGATGCATTTGGGTGTAGTGAAATTCAGCTGCCCTGGGAAATGCAGCCAGCCTCTGTTTAGTCCCTGTTGATTTTAATCCCTGTCATTCCCTCAGCATTGCTGCAGCAAGTCCAGTCCTTATAATATATTCCAAAGCAAAACCAGCCACTCCAAATTCACAGTCACTCTTTGCTTTAAGTCAATTCACAGAACTGCTGAAAAAGTAGACATTTCTATCTAAAAGTACAAAAAGGGATTGTATAGAAGGTACTTCTCTTTTACAGTTATATTACACAGCTCCAGACAGTCCTGGCAGGCTCTTCTCAGAACAGGATGCTTCTGACTAGATAAGAAAAATGACACAAGTGAGTTAGTTTCATTGCAGCTCTGTATCTTCAGAAAGCACACAGAAGCTGAACACTGCTCTCAGTGAATGTGAGATTAAATGTGTGCTTGAGCAGCCTCTAAGAATTTAGATCAAAGATTTGCTGGAGTATAAATTCAGTGGATAGCCTAAAGCATCTAAAAATCCAAACCACTGCAGCACCAAATTGTGCAGTCATTGCTCAGACAAAATTTCTGTGACCTTTAATGGGCCAGGGAGATGGCTTTTTATGCCTCTGCTGGGCAAAGTGCTTCCCATGACAATAAAATGGGTGGGTTTAGGTTTTCAGTCTATTTTCTCCTGCCACGTTCAGTTTTATGACAAGTATTTCCAAAGCAGACGTCACCAGTTTGTCAGGAAGGTGACTGCTGTACTTGGAGCTCCCAGGGCACAGACAGCTCCTGTGCTGGTACCTCTGTCTCTGAGGTACCTCCTTCTACCAAATCCTTTCTGGATTTGTCCCTTCTGTCCCTCACCCCGATGCCACCAGCAGCCAGGCACGCCTGTGCCAGACACCAGGCTGCATGGACAGAGGGCATGGCCAAGGCTGTCCTCCTTTCCAAGAAGGTGGATGGAAACCCACAGGTCCAGGCTGCCCCAGCCACTCCTGCAGGTGAGGGACAAACCCACATTGTCACTCTCAGCTGCTCTGGCTGGCAGAGGGGAAGCACCAGAGCTTGGGTTTGCTGCCTGTGCCCTGAGACCTGGAACAGTACACAGATGTTTTCTTCTCCAAGGTGAATATTGTGGTTTTCTCTCTACAGCTACAGAGGTTACAGCTCAAGCACACTGAATAAATGCATCTGACTTTCTGCCACAGAATCATTAAGGTTGGAAAAGATCTCTAAGATCATCAAGTCCAACCATCCACAACCACTAAACCACATCCTGGAGTGCCACACCCACATGTTTTTTGAAGCCCTCCAGGGATGGGGACTCCAGCACCTCCCTGGGCAGCCTGTTCCAGTGCCTCACCACTCTCTCAGGGAAGAAATTCTTCCTAATATCCAAGCTAAACATCCCTTGGTGCAACTTCAGCCCATTTCCTCTCATCCTGTCACCTGGGAGAAGAGACCAACCCCCACCTCACTCCAACCTCTTATCAGAGTTGTAGAGCACAATAAGATCTTCCTTCAAGAGGAGGGTTTGATATCAATCAAATCAAATTGCTAAAATGTCAAGCACTACACAATGAGGAAAAAATCTGGACTACAATCAAAAAACTGAAATGGCAAAAAGTTCTCCAGGGCTCTGAGAGCTTAAAATTGTAATTTTGTCTGAATGAAGCACAGAGGCTCACAACCTTGAGTCAGCTTTGGGGTTATGTGATGGCATTGCCAGTGCTATTCTCCACCTCCATCCAAATGTCATATTAGGAATGAGTGGGGTTAAAAAATAGTGTAAGGGAAAGATTTGGACATTTTTGCATTGTAAATTGAACTAAGCTCTTCCTAAAGTGGACAGAAAAAAACCACCCAACTTTTAAAGGTAGTTGGTTTGTCATCACAAAGGCTTTACATTGTATTTGGATAAGGTGGTGAAACAGCCTACATTTTATAGGTGAGGACTGTGACAAATAAAATCATCCAAAAATAAGGGACTGGCACCTTCTGACATCCAGTCCTCTATCAGTCCTCTTCTCCCCACCCAAAAATATTATTCCTTGACAAGTGTCAACATCAAGAAACACCAAATTATTTTACCCAGCACTGATGAGTTCTACCACGTTGGGTCTGGTTCTTGCTTTATTTGAGCATTTTCTCCTTTTTCTGTAGTATCTGTTGAAAAAGCAGTTAATGAATGAAGAAAAAAGGGAACTGCCCAACCAAGGTGACTGAGTAAAAAATTATGAATGTATAAAAAGCATTAATTTATCCTTTTAAACTATTAATAAAATAGATCAATAAAAACATATTCACAACAATCTGATTCTGTGGAAATCACCACATTCACTTCAATGTAAAGCAACCTGGGGTCTTAGAGACACTAGTTTTTAAGGAATACAACTAAAAATTGATATTAGAAGTGTATGAAACTAAAAAAGCTGTTTATGTAGCTGAAATATTGGGCTGGAAAAGTGCTTAATCCAAAAAGGAATACAACTAAAAATTGATATTAGAACTGTTTATGTAGCTGAAATACTCACTGGGCTGGAAAGGTGCTTAATCCAAAATGGAAACAACACATAACTGACCTAGCTGGAGATGTCCCTGCTTGCTGCAGGGGGGGCTGGACTAGATGGCCTTTGAAGGCCCCTTCCAACCCAAACTTTCTATGATAATCAGTGAAAAAATGGCCATAAATCACTGTATTTGGGTCTGCAGCCCACTCTTGAGTCCTCCTCCCTCCTCTTTGTCCATCCCCAGCTCCATCCCTTGATCCAAGCACTGGATGTGCAACGCTGGATGAAGCTTCTCCAACACACAGCTCAGTCCCCAGCTCAGGGCTTCACACACCTCAGAGCCTCAGCCACCACTTCAGGTTTGTTAAGATGCTGCCTTCCAAAGCTGGTTACCAACATCCAATCCTACCTGTGCTCAAGTTGTGCCTTCTGAGTTAGTGATTAAATTAACAAACTCCTGTTTTCACAGCACTGTTTTTAATGTTTTTTTCCTACCTCTTCTCATCTAGATACAGACTGCCACATTATTGTACTTCAATCTGTCCAAAACAAATCTTGACCCTAACTTATTTTTCTTGTTCAGTGCACAGTATCACATAGGAAGGCATTATCATATGCATAAAACAAGAGAGAAAGAAACTTTATCTTGTTGGCTAAAGCATCCATCATCTTTTGATACAATTCTTTTCATTTCCAGGAGACTTCATTACAAAAGCTTTGCTTTTCCCTTCTTCACAGAGATGCTTGGAGGGAAATCAAAGAAATCTTGTGCCTGTATAGCACGGTCTATATGACCCAGAGCTTGATTTTGTTCTTTCTATAAACAGAGAATATGATGTTTGAAGGAAACTGGTCTTTCACTGCTGTTGTTTGGAAGGTTTGGGGCTAGAATAATTCATCACTACAAAGCCAAGCCGTTTCTCCACGGGATCATTTTGTACCTCTCAGCCTAGTTCTGAAGTGACTTTGAGGGGTTTTTAGCAGTTGCATTCCTCTTCTCAAGATGTTTCCTCTGGTTACTGGGTCTGGATCCAGTTTTGGATGACAAAGTCAAACCCATGCTTGTCTGTTTCTTCAAACCCATCACTTCAAAGGCCCACTGCTAGATTTCCTCCACATGAAGGTGTTGAGGAGTAACTGTCTCTCTCCTCCAACATCTGACAGTTTCACTGACATCACATAGTTTTAGCACTATAAAGACATCTGATGTTCCAGCTTTCAGCAGCTGTGAGCTTAAAATCTGCAGCTCAGCTCTTCTGTGACTGTAATATTTGCTTTCCTGACAGCTGCAACAGGTTTATCTAGACTCCAAGAAAGACCTGCTCATAATACTTGGAGTGAACCTGTGGCTGAGCTCACCACTAGCTCTGGTTGAGCATGCTGCTTGTCTCAGGGTTGAGGGAAGCTGAAGCAATGGAGACTGGGAGGGGCACTTCCATGGAAAAGGCCACAGAAGAGGAGTGCTGAGACTTGCTCTCTTCTCTTTTGGGGGAACCCAAGCAGGATTAGGGAAGGAACTCAAGTTGAGACTTCTAAGTGCTGACAAATGCTGATGCACAGCAGCCTCCACCCCAGTGATGTTGGCTGTGTTGCTGTCAAGCTGCTACTGACACATCAGAGAGCCCCTCTCAGACTACCTGGCGTGCAGGCAGCACCCCAAAAACTGCCACAGCACCTTGGATCCTGCACTGGAGGCAGCCACAGCCACCCAGGGCCACACTGACAAGCTGGGGCTACAGCAGAGGCAGCACCAAAGCTGCCAGCAGACACCAGCATCCTAATTCTTGGGTCAATTCAGGATTCCTAATGCCCCAAGACCACATCCAAAAGCACAGGGTGGGTCAAAGACCTACAGGCTCCCTGGTCTCACATGTGCCAACATCTGAGAAAGATACAACTCAAGTACATTCTTGGACAACAAGAAAGCTGGATCTTTTTCAGAGCTTAAGTTCTGGAAGAGCAACAAAACTCCCCTCCCCAGCACAGTATATCCAGGCACTCCAGTTTCCTGAGGCTGGCAATCACTCACTGGCATCAGTGGTGGAATCTACTGCCCTGAATAATGAGATGCATCACTGGGGACATGAGCTATCACCCTGAGCCTATCTACAGTCATGACTCACCACCATAGAGCAATTCCTAAAACTCCTCTGTAAAATCATTTGAATAACAACTTCTGCCACGGGGTATTTCTCATATGATGCAGCATGATATTAATATAGATGATAAAACATCCTGGGAACCAATAAAAGCCCCTTTTTTTTCTTTTGATTGACCCGTCTCCTTTAAAAGAAGATTAACTTTGTTTAAAATGACTTAAAAATATTTGTTGATAATAACTGAAACTTACCTCCTACAGGTACTTCCATTTGGCTTGGTTCAGCTGGCTCTTAAATGAAAAACACAGTCAAATGAATATGGACATAGTTTCAACAATATGAATCAGACAAATATCATAGAAAAATTAGGGAAATTATGTTTTCCCTGAAAAAAGGTGCTTAATTTTTTCTCTTATGATCAGACTCAAATATCTTTGAGATAAATGTGTGTGGCTTTCTCTAGAGTCTGCAGCAAAATATAAGAAATGGCCAAACATTTATTGCCTTACACTACTTTAACCTTTCTCTCATGAGTATGGTTCACTGTGGTGGACACATACCCAGCTCCTAGCAGAACATAACCTGCACAGAATATACCAAATTTGGATCAGCTTTATTCAAACTGCTTAAATATAAAACTGTATTAAAAAAAGAAGTAATCATTTCTAGTTATTGTCTTCAATGGAAAGTATGTGTATTTTGGGGGAGTGGGATTTCTTTTACCTGTGGATTATAGATGGACAGTTGCTGGGGAACCCATTTAACCTTTTTATTACTGAAGGTGAGTTAAAATCAGCTACATTAAGTTCACTCTCCATCAGCAGCTGTTTGCCTCCCTCCCATCCCCTCCAGAGGAGACAGTAGTTTCCTTTATAATTATTTCCACCATTCAAGTTTCCCTTACTCTTAAAATGTTTATTGAACATTTTCTCCTAGTTTCCCAGTTTCTTTGAGTGCTCAATCAATCACAGAAGTCTTTCCCACATTAGCTTGAGATATAAGTTTTTAAAGGGTCTGTAAGCATTTAGAAACTATACTGGGTCAGAAGGAAGTTGCTCAACTACATTTCTTTCAGCTACTTGTAACATAAAGCCAAGTTCTTCATTTGGACTAAGACAAGTGGTGTGGGTGCAGCCCAGGCAGTCTAGCAGGGCTCTCAGAGCTGTGCAGAACTCCATCAAGACCCCATTCTAGGCTCTCAGATGTTACACAGGCAAACTTCACTTGGCTGAACATCCATCTGGCACAGACACCCACATTTGAGTTAAGCAGACATCAATAAATGGATCCTGAATTGCCTTTATATATTGCCCCTACTAATCTTTCTTTTCAGCTCACTCATCACCTGCAAAAATCAAATCAGGGAATACACCAGTGACACAGCTTCAAAGAAGTAATGGCTCTTTCTATTAACTTGTTAATGTTTAATAGCTATAAAAGTCACCATCACACACCCATCTCTCAAAATAAAATGGCTCATCATGAGCAGCATGTACCCAGGACATGACTACTAATAACATCTGCCAGTAAGATGGAGAACTTCACAGCCTGCCCCCCCTGGAAAGACATGCATCATGCTCTGCATCACCTGGTGGTGCTGCTGCTGCTGGTGCTGCTGCTTCAGCTTTTTCCATCAGCTCTAAGATCAGACACAATCACTGTTTAGCTTCACAATGACAATGGTCCACACGTAACACAAGGGCAACCTGACTCCTGCAACCTGCAAACCCTGAAACTTGTTGCATGAACAGGTTACTAACACTTGTGATGGGGCTGCAGCTCAGTAGCTGTTGTTACAGGAAAAAAAAACCATTCCCTATCTTGCCTGCAAGCACCACAAATTTCCTTTTAAGTTCCCACGTGTTCTTTAAGAGAATGAAGCATTGTACCTATAGGCAGCAGGGGCTCAGAGCCTTTAAATCATTCACCTACCAATACCAGAGCATTTGATCATAATTAGAGGATATGAATAATACACACAGCCCACATACTCAATGACCAACCTGCTCCTCCAGTGATGGAAGGTGACCAAATGTGTGTTGTTCTTGCTCAGCACCCTAGCTGGCCTCGATGCCAACACGTGCTGACAAGCTGAGCACAAGAGTTTAACAGATTCTTTCACTTCCAGTCCAGTTCTCTGGAAATGCTATCACACACTCACCTGCCTAGGAAGGTTTTCTTTTACAAATGGGTCTCTTTCCCACCTAAAAAGGTGTGCCTAGGACTGGTGAGCAGGTTGGTGTGAGTTACTAGCTGTAGTATCTTCCTGAGAATGCTTCACCCTTGCAGTTCATAGATCTCAGCATGTTACTGGAATTTACTGGTGGCTGGATGCAAATGAATGAATGCTGGGGCACTAAGGCTTGGGCTGGGTAAGGCCAAGTTAATGACACTAAGTTATTTGGCCTCTGAATCTCTAATCTGACCTTGGCTCAGAAAGAACATAACCCAAGGGACACTGTAATGACAGTGCTTTGGAGGATTTTCCCTTCAATAGCATCTAGAAAACCAGGTCACAGTTATTTCAGGCAACTGAAAATACTGAGATGACTCCCCCCACCCTCAAAACAATTTCATTAACGCATCCAGATTGGCCACAGCACTTCAGCTAATTACATTCTGCCTCTCTAAACTGTTACAGTTTCAGCAGAATGCAGAATTTTCCATGGGAACACAGTTGTGCAGCTACTGGAAAGTTCTTTCTTGTTAACTGCTACTGCAATGGACTTAAACCTAAAATGCAGGCACTCCTATGTAACCCTGTTGTTCAGTCAGGGTCCTAAATCTTTTGGGGAGTCTGCAGCTGAAAAATACAAAAATCAGCATCTTGCATTTTCATATCAAAGTTAATACTACTCTTATACTGACCTGTGAATTTATCACACTGCTCACAAGTTAACTCTATGTACATGTTTGGTCAGGAAACCTTTACAAAGACACAGGCAAGAGCTGCACACAGAATGTAACCACTGTGGAAACTCTGCCACTAAGTCAAAATGCAGAAAATGAATCCTGGTAAGTTACAAAAATTAATTTGCCATCATTGTCTCATAAATACTTACGACTGTTAATCACAAGTCCTGGAAATGGTCTGTAAAAACAAAACAAAGCAATTTCACTGATTCTAACCCATATTGTATGAGGTCTCCCTCCCCTGGCAACCTCACTTAACCTTTTGTAACAGAGATCATGCTGAAAAATGAACAGAAATTCAGAGAGTACAGAAGGAACCATTGTAGCAGCTTTTAGACTCCTGTGAAGCAGACTATGATTTGAACAGTTACATAAACTGCTAAATCTTTATTTTCAATTCCTGAACTCCTCCTTAGTACGATTCCAAAGTTTCATCTGTTCTGCTTCATGCACACAAATATTCTTTGTATATAGAGGTGTGTGTATATGTCTATGGAAATACACACACATAAATAAAATTCACTTTTTTGAATTGGACAAGATGGCATTATAAAATATT
>NW_008591680.1:0-16570 GCF_000691845.1 Merops nubicus | reverse complement strand
TGTAGGGAAACACATTTATCCATGAGCTTACCTTAACTCTGGCTTCTTAACATAACTGCACTGCAACTACTATCCTTTCAAATCTCAATTTATTCAAGCCACAGGGCTGTCCTCACAACATCTGTACAATCTAACCAATGGCAACTACATACCTAATGACAGTAAATTTGATAAACTCTGCAGATTCCAAAATCCTCCTCATGGAGCTGATCTCCAGGTAACTGGGAGCTTTGAATGCCACGCCAGGAGGCATCCCATCCACCACCACACAGCCAGGGTTGATGGTGATTTTCCTGTATGGGACTTTCACAGGGAAATTCACACCAATGGCTTCACCTAAGGGAGAGAGGCCATGTTCATTTTTAAGTCTACATATTTATGATTACATTGAAAAAAAAAGTCTTAGGATGATTAAGAAACTAAATGAAAACCTAAGCTTTCTATCAGACCCCAAACTATGAAAATTCCCTTGACAATGAAATCATTACAGTGTTAGAAATAAATGTTTTGGTTTACTCTCATAAGCATCACTACAAGAGCATTAGTTACAACTCCAGCTCTGAGAGCTCTGCATATAAAGAATCCAGATTCTGTTTTGCTAAGGAAAGCCATAGAACAGTTACATGAAGGAAAGCAAAGCTTCCCCTGCAATGCCACAAAATGCAACCCAACACAGCCCTAGTGAAGGAAGTTCAGACAGAGAAACTCAGGTCCTTATGCTCTACAGTGCAAATACAAAGAAAAAAGGAAAACTATAGAGCAGAAAAAGGTTAAATAGCATTTTTGAAAATTACTTAGTAATTACTCTAGATTACGAAGCCCTAAGAAGAATCTGCCAACAAAAGAAGAGGAAGACAGGGGGGACACACCCCCCATAAAGAAATCCACAGGATTTTTTTGTTTAAAACACCAACCAACCTACATCACTTAGAAAAGATTCTTTTTCAAGTCAAAGCACAACATTCCTACACAATTCTCAAACTGGTTCATTGTAATGATTACATGTCTCACTCCATGTGATATTCAGTAACTTTAGTGTGAACATGAACTGCATTTCCACCTCTATAACAGCAGGGAGGAAGAAGCAATTACCAAATTTCCGGCTAAAAAGATCATTCACTTGCTCTCTCAGGTGTCTGGCCTTTTCTACTTTTGACAGTCGCTCACTTTCATCATCTGGAAGAAATTATGGGAAGAACATCAGAATTTTTTTTCCCCCTGAAGCTTGTTCATCACTGCAAGTTTCCCCCAAGCAGCTACACCTGAGTGCTTCACAACAGGCCCTGTCTTTGTTCCTAGTTTGAGCAGTAACACAGAACTGTACAAATACTCCAACCCAGATGGCTGCTAAGAGAAATCTGTGAAAAAACTCCAAGTATTTACATAACCAACATTAGATTTACTGTCTAGAGATGATTTTGTAAACATAATCTAAACCCACACATTATAATTTATATTCTTATAGTACATAGAATAGTGGGGAAAGGTAAAAGCAAAGTGATCAGTCAATATACAGCCACAGCATGTCATGTTAAGTCTCTGAAATACCCAACACATGCCTGAGGAGGTAATCAGGGTTCAGACAAAGCAGTCCAGGCTGCATGGTTATTTAATTCAGCCCAAGTACTGAACTCTTGAAGTTGCCAAGAAAATGACAAATCAATATTTAATTTACTGCATGAGGGGAAAAGGGAAAAATATAGATACTTCTTAACTAGGGCCTGGACCAAGAATATTCCAGAGATGCCACTGAACAGATATTCATGTGTGTTAGAAAACATTTAACATCCTGGCAAAACCAGAATGCTCAATTATGCTCTTTGTTGACTGCACTTGTATCTCAGTGAACCAGCCTGACTGTTGGAATAAACTGCAGCAGACTAAGCAAATGGAGTGAAGAATCTCAGCACAGGAAGCAGGATGGGAGCCCAGAAGGTGCAGTACACACACCAGGGATAGTGACTTGAATGATGTTCAGATCTTCAACACCAGCAGCCGTGCTCACCGCTGTGTTTGTTGTGGTGCTTGCTGTATTGGCTGTGTTAGATGAATTAATTTTCCCTAAAAGGAAAAGATTTCAATTAAAAAACATTCACAAAGAGCTCAAAATCTTCTGTGTCCTGTATAAAGAAAATATTGCAGAGTTTTTCAAAGCAGACCCAGTTCCACTTACAAAATGGGAGCAGCTTCCACTGAGACACTTATTGAAGGGAAACACTACTCTGTCTTCCTAACCCAGGAGCAGAAAGAACCAGATTAAAGATGTTAATCTTTACCTACTTCATTTTCTAAAAGGATTAATAAAATGAAGAGTATGTGGAGCATATATTTTGGTATTTTTATTAACAGCAAATGAATCCTAGCAGTTGCAGCTAATTCAGTAACACCCCCTGATCCATATGTTCACTGTCTGCATTCACAGAAGAAATCTGTTACAGGTCTACTTGTGGTAGATGACCTGTGTATTAAGGGCACACCATTTATCTCTAGACCTGAGTTACTTCTGGGACTCATACATTACTGATTACATTTGGATAAGAGATAGTCAAGAATGTATCAGAGGCATGATTATTGTGAAGAACTTACAAAATTTCATACTCCCTTGCTAAAACTGTATTTAAATGGTCACTGGTAAGTGCTTTTCCCACCTTAAAAACAAGCAAACCACCCACAATGCAAAATGATTCTTTCAGGAATTCATTAACACCATGCAGCTCTCCTGATTTGTATTAAATCCTTGAAAGAGACTTATCTGTAATGTTAAGCAGCTACAAAACTCACTTTGGGGACTTCTAGCAGAAATTTCCTTAACAGCTGCCTCCAGCATCTCAGGCCTGCAAAGAGATTGAAAGTTTCAAGTGCAACAATAAAATTACATTAATCAGCACTGAAGAAAATACAATTTTCTAATATTAGTTTATTAAAGACAGGAAGTAAGTGAGGCTCTCTCAGCCAGACAGCCAAGAATGCAACAGCTGAGAGGCTCCACAACTTCTCTTGGCACTGTTTCTAACCTGGCACATGGGTATCTAAACTATTCTAGACAAGAAAAATCAATTTACAACCCCCAGTACATGAATCTCTGCTTCTCAGCTCTTAGTACACTGCCAGCAAGTTTTATGAGTAACCCACAAGCACTTCATGCAGTAGGAACTATACCAGCAATGTTAGACTGAAATGGGCCAAGAAGTCTGGACTTGCTCTTTCTCTCAAAACAGGTTTTGGAGTCTCTTTCAGAAGAAAGAGATCACTGTGGATCTTGCTCCACCTCTATAAGGGCTTTCTGAGCATTTCCTCATTTACTAAAAATATTCCAGTGTGTACTTTGTAGAATAATTTAGCAACTTGTCACCACAATTTCAATTTTTGGTCTACATATCAATTCTCATAGAATAGATTATGAAACACATCTGAAAGTCTTACTTCTTAATAATGAATTTTATCTTGGATTTGTTTCTCAGGATCTTCTCTAGTCTTGGAATCCCAAAAGTGGAAGGTCGTCGGAATGGCACCCCCTCGGGTAGCCCTTCCACATAGAAAACCTCAGGGAAGGATTCAAAGAGTGCAAATGGTACCTTCACTGGTTCTGTCAGCCCCAGAGCTTCCCCTGAAAGGCAAGAGAGACAATAAGCTACCAGCTACATCCCTTTTGGGTAAATAAAAAGTATTTATATATATGTATATATATACTAGCTGGCACATACAGACTGGATTAGGTGGGACCAGGAGCCTTTGCCTTTTTTGGTGACAGCTATGAGTAGGCAGGAAGAAAATGAACAGCCTCAAACATAACCCATTCTGTTGCAGTAAATCTGATCACAATTTGCAGCTCAAAATTGATGAGTTGCAGCCAACTGATGCCCCTGGCTTGGTCTGCATACAAGACCACTCCACTTTGTTACAGGCAATGCACTCGGTCTCTGCTAGAGAACAGCACCAGGGGCAGGTGAGATTAGTGCTCTTGTTCCAAAAACCACACTCCAAAGAGTAATGAGAAGTCATAACTTCCAGAAGTCAACAGCTTCCAAACAGCCTGCACTAGAAGTGCTGGGATAGGATGGAGAACATCCCACCAGATACCAGCCATAACACATCAAGTCATGCAGAGGCTGAAGTCATACAAAGTCCCATTCATAAGCAGAGTCAAGAAAGCTTAAAAAGATGTGCCAGGATGTGGAGTCACTACGTCTCTGGGTCATGAAAGAAGTAGTAATCCAACCACAACTTCTCCATTTCCAAACCCAAATAAAATAACTAGTGGAAAAATGACACAGAATTGAAAGCAACCTACGCACGGATGAACTCAAAGGAGAAACTGCCTAGAGTACACAAGGACTGCAGGACCTATGGAATAAACATGTGAACGTATCTCTCCTGTGTCTAACTGCACGTTCCCAAGAAAGATATTTCAGTAAAAAAGAAAATCAACTCACCACATTTTTCATTAAACAGATTTTCGACTTTCTGCTTCAAGTCGGTGATTTTGGCGTTCCACGCCTCTGCCAGAAGGAAATCAGAAGAATTAAGTCAACACTCACACAGTGAATCAGGGCTTGATGAATATTTTAATAGCTGTTTAATAAATTATTATGCTTGATAACCAATTTACTGTGACAGCAAAATGCACAAACCAGCTTTCACTCTGCAAACAGCACCGACACATTCTGCTGCTCTCCAAACCCAGACCCACATGAGTTCTCCTTTTGCTAAAGCTTTAAAAGATACTGCTACTAGATAAAACAAGGATTAAAACTGAAATTAACCCAAGAGTGAGCCAAATTTACAGCATCAGGCAGCAGAAAATTTACTCATCTGACCCAGCACCTGAAATAGTGGCAGAAAGTTCCTGACAGGCTCAGTGACACAGCCCTGAAACACACACCTCTCTCTCAAGGACTACACACTAGCTTCAGCTTCAGGAAGGTTAAATGTCTACCTAGCTAGGCACTTTGCTTCTGACAGCCTTCAGCAGCAACTCCTAAACCATCCTACTTGTGGCTGTAAGACTTGATCCATAGCTTGTCTGTGAAACTGGAAATTCAGCTGAGAGTTTAAAAAAGTTGTAGACTTCTTTAAAAAAAAAGCAGCCTCAGTCTAACAGTTACAAGCAAGTCCAAGAAAACTGGACAGCATTCTGAACATGAATGTTGGCCATGCCATAAAGAGCAGTCATACCATGCCAGTATCTTATATTCCCTCTAAACTGGCCCAGTAGGAATAAAGAATTCCTTTATTTCATGTTTTATGACCATATGGAGAAAGCATGGGGGACAAATGCAATAAAGCAAATAACCAACTTCTATAGAAATATAAGCAAATAACTCAGAATGTAAATATGCTGGAAAAAAGGTATCATGAGACTTGGGAACTGCTCACAGTTACTCTAAATACAGTAATTTACTTTATTTGACTCTGAGGAATTTTATCAGGGGTGCAAATTGACCCTGATTTCAGTGTAAAGACCTCTAAGCTTCACTGCACAGACAGGGCTGGTCCTCCACAGGTAAAATGCTCTGGTCCAATGCTCACCAACACAACTACACAGCTTCCAGTCCTGCCTGGTTTTTCCTTTCCTGATTTTCCAGAACTGGAGAGATCTGTAACGGCAAATCTTGCAAAATCAGATCTGATAGAGAGATCATGGCTTACTAATGTTAGTTCAACTCCTACCAAGCTCTCGGGCATCTCTGCACAGTGCTCAGTATCTCACGTGTGTAGAGCACGTAAGGTTATGCACAGTATCAGATCTCAGCTGAGTTTATGCACTCTGTGGACCTGTGCACCTGGCAAGTCCTTCACAGGCCTGGGAAATAAAGCAGCAAAAGTCTAAAGGGACTGATTCTGAACCGAAATTAATAAGATTTAAAGGAACTCTGCTGCATTTGTACAACACTCTTCATATATCCTCCAGGATTTCTCCAGTGCAGATTATCCTACATGAAGAACTGAGTGTACATGAAAACAAGAACTTCAGTCGTGCATTAAATAAAATAAAACAAATTCAAAATATCTCTGATAAGTAATCACCAGGACTTTCAGTACCAACATGAACAGACAGCACGTGTGCCAGTTCCCACAACATTTACCAAAAGAAAACTCTCTTCCTCGTGGCTTGATGTTCACATTGGCCCCATTGGTTTGAGGATTAGTTCGAACATCTGCTGCTTGTGGTTTATTAGGACCTGTAAAACTGGTTACATATCTACATGCAGAAGCAGAAGCAAGCTGGATATTAAAATAAATAAACAATATGAAGATACATATGAATAAATAATAAGCAATATGAAAAGAACAAGACATCAAACGATTACTAGAGAAAACGTTAACTACTAAATCAAGAGTTGAATAAAAAAAGAACCCTTAAGAAGTTCTTCTAGAGCTGTATTTAAGCATTTGATACTACTGATCACATCTGTTACTCTTCTGCTCAGGACTCCATCAGTTCCCCCATCTCTGCTTGGAATAGGCCCAAACAAGCCAAATAAAAGGCTCAAGCAAGCTGTCAGACTCCATTATTTTACATAACCATCATCTGCACAGAATCCAGTATTATTCAGGAACAAAAATGAAAACTGTTTCTACATTAAAGTGTATCTGGAGCCCTGAAATGAACCCGAGTTTGCCACATAAGGTGCATGTGGTAGTTAATCACAGCCTAGGAAAACTGAGAAGAACAGAAAACTTGAGAAGAACAGAAGAACAACACGAGAAGATTTGATGAGATTTCTTCCATACCTTCTACAGTAACTCCAATCTCTGGGACCTCTGAATTGCCTGCAGGACTTTGTGACCTTTTTGAACTCTTTGGGCTCATTGCTGGAAGTCAATATAACACAAGGTGTAATGCACAGACCCTCTGCAACGTGTGTCCTGCACAGCTACTGACAGAGCAGCTGCATTTGGAAACTCCCAGCAGACTGAAGAATCCCTTGTGTCTGTACTAGGGAAAGTAAAATCTGAACTATACAGTGGCACAGCCTTAAAAATTAGGTATAGCACTCTTGAAAAAGGCAGGTATCACACCTAAAGTTTCTCTCTACTAATTCAGAACAGAAGATTTCATTGTTTCTAAGGGTGAGGGACAGCTCTGGTATTTATTATGTAAATAAAATTACTAACTTCTGAAAATTTTATATTTTTTTTTCTTTCTTTTTTATTCTTTTCTTACAAACCTTGATTTTATTTACTTCAGTTCACAGCTGTAACCTAAATGTGGTTTAGGCCATTAACAGCAAAATGAAAGTTGTTGAAATTGGGTAAATTCAATTTTTTACATTGGAATAAATTTTTTTAAAATGTAGATGAATTTATGTTTGGAGTAACTTTTTCTAATAACAGCAGATTCAGATGCTACTGTGCTAGAACACCTTAAATATGCCTTTTGTTTGCAAGACCCAAGTTTTTCAACCACAAAGATCTCAGTCTACTAGGGAAGCAGGAAGTATTTATGAATTAATGACAGCAAATAATACTGAATTGTTTACCTTCAGTGTTTATTTTACTAGCCAGTCCTGCAGGCAAATAGGAAGTTACAAGCTCAGGCCTACAAGTTGAACAGAACACAATCCAATCAATTACACAAGCAAGAAAAAAACAATACAGCAAAATGTTATCAATTTCCTGGAATTTAGCTGAGTTCAAATTTATATAAGATTAACTCTACAATAAAATTCTGCTGGAAGCATGGGTGACTCTCCATCTACTACAGCCACAAAAAGTTAGAAAATATAAAGCTACATTTTCTGCTTTGTAATTTTCTTCTGGGTTTATTTCAAGAAAAAAAAAATAGAGAAAATAAGGAAGAAAAAAAATAAAAGGAGGCAAAAAGTTTCCAGGTCCAAGGCCATTTTTTCACCTAGATCCTTGGTGCATGAAACATGCAATCCCTACATCTATATCAGTTTAATAAGGAAGGTATATCCTTTATGAGATAAAAGACACCTGCAAAGTTCTCTTTATGTTTCATGGACCCCATTCCATTAGCATTTAAAGCCTAAAGCTGCTGGGAAGAAAAGCAAGTCAGTTAAAAATCAGGCATTAAAGCAACGAATTCCAAACGTACTTTTTAACAACAAATCTGATTTTGCCACTGCCACGGACAATTCTTTCCAGGCGTGGGATTCCAAACCAGGTGGGGCTCCTGAAGGGGATTCCCTCTGGCAAGCCTTCGACGTACAGGTGCTCAGGGTTGGACTCAAACACAGGGTAAGGAACTTTCACTGCCTCTGAAAGCCCCAGAGCTTGGGCTGAAAATAAAGATGGAATCACAGTTTACACACTCGAATGGGTGGGGTTTTATCTCAAGTGATTTTAAGAAGCTCTCACTGAAATATTTAAATAGATTTTCTATTATTTTCTGTAGAAAATTGCAAACAGGGACTTGGGTCTGTCTTGTTACAGAAAACACCTAAGCCTGCAGTGCCTAATATTTTCTTTTTTTCATCTAAAAAATGATGCACAGCTTTTTGTGCACGTATCATCATTTCTTGTCACACAACTGGAAAAATTATGGCCTAGGATGTTGTTATAAAATCATTTCTCTCAGTTATATATATGGAAGAGGCTGTAAGAAGTAGGTAAGAGGAGTCAAGATTTCCATATCTGTCCTGGTACGTTTCTGATGTTCAAATAACTACAGTAAAGTAGAAAACTCTTTTCACAGCTGTGTTTTAAAATGCAGCAGCATTCTTAAACAATTCATTTAACAATTAACTCACCAAACTTTGTATTAAATATCTCTTCTACTTGCTTTCTTAGCTTTGTGATCCTGACATTCCAATCTTCTTTCCCTGGAAACCAGAAATGGTGTCATTTAAAGATAAACAGAACACATTTCTTTCAACACAATCACATCTGAGTGGACAAGGAGTAATGATTATTAATGGAACTTAAATGACACACTTAATTCCCTGTAAATAACAGAAAATCTGTTTGAATGTAGCTATGAATTTCAAGCATTGGTCCAAGTGGTGGAACTTGTTCTTCACAGCCTTTAGCTGCAGGAAGCAATTATTCTAGTGGCTCTTGCAAAGTTGGAATTAATTAATCATAGTGCATAAGAATAACACTCTTTAGAACAGCAGATGAGGATTTAAAGAGTGCTTTGCTAAACATTTTGCTTAAAAAAAAAAAAAATAAAATCTCTAGTCCTGTTCTGTATTGTAAATAAAAGGCAATTACAGGAGCTTTAGCCAGAGCAGACAATTTGTAGCTGAGGTAGAGAGGAAAGCACAGGACACTTGCAGCAGTAAAAAGAAATTCTTTTGGGACAAGCAGCACAATTAATTACTTTTCATCACAAGCCCCAAATAACAATTAACTGCTATTGAGCTAAAACCATTCAGAGTTGGGGAAACCATGCATGAAGAAAACTATACAGATTTTTTTTTTTTTGCTTCTGAATAATATTTTTGACTAATAAATTACCTGTCCTTGTTTATCTCTAGGTTTTACATTTTTCAAGGCAAGAGGCACTAATATTTTTTGCAGTCTGGCCTATTTATTTGGTAGATTTCACAAGTATTTTAACACAATTGCATGTGGTTTTATACTTATGCACATGCTGTAGTCTCACTGGCAAAGGAATTTGACTAAAAAATGTTGTTTCCAGACTATCTGTTGAGGGCACAGGATTACTACTCTGCAACAGAATTTGCTTTAACATAAAGTCTAATATTCTTTATTAACATAAAGTTTGCATCTGCAGTAAGATCATCCTTTGTCTGGGAAAATGGTTTTGTCTAAGAGGACATTTGGTGTGTTTGCCAGCCTGACATCCAGACCTGGACCCTGGTAAGATGGGTGGGCACTGGTAACACCAGACTCACCTGTGAGCTACTGAAAAATGACAGTACCTAGTACCAAAAAGAAATGTTATGCTGAGCATTCAAACTGTCTGAGTTTTAAGAATCCTGAGCACCACATGTCAGTTCTTCCAGAAGGTGCATTTTAGCAGTTGTTTTTTTACTGCTGTCCCTGGCACCTGCTGTTATTATTTCTTTGTCAACTTGTCAGTTATATTGTCAAATTTGATGACAGTTGGGGTTTTGGCAACAAAACAAATAAAATAAAATAATAATTTTAAAAAAATCAATGCTGCCTTTTCATTCTGCTCCACACTGAACAGTCTTTGTGACTGAGCTACCCTCTTGCTGAATATGAGTCTTCTCCTAAAATCCAAACAAAATCCACAACACAATGTGATGACAGAAGATCACTACTGAGTACACGATCACCAAACCATATTTTTTTGGTTTGTTTCTTTTTCCTGCAGCAAACTCTGTGTAATTATTTCCTAAAGCTGTGGTTTGTTTATCCAGTGAAATGTGTGGTGGGAAGAACCTAGGAAGCCCTGGATCTCAGTTTGTGTTACTTCTACAAGTAGGTTCATACTCCTAAAAAACCTAATGAGACCTGAATTGTATGCTTCTGTAGCAAGGAACTCCAATTCAGAGCATTCAGGAATAAAACCCAACCTAATTCTTCTCCTGTGTTAAAGGCACTTCATACTTCCATGAATTCATTTCAACTCCTTACCCAAAGAGGTCTGGACAACCCCACCACAGCCAGCTGTGAAATGCTAAGGGGCTGCAGGGCTTTGAGTCAGGCCAGGACTAGCTCCAGTTCTCCCAGGCTGGGAAGCTGAACTGCTGTAGTTCCTCAAAGTCAGCTGGGCTGCACCACAACCCAGAAGTCATCTGTGTTCATAATGATCAATTTATTCCTTGCAGACCTCATGAGGAGCACATCAGCACCCTCATCACTGAAGGATTACTTCTTGAAATATGTTGCATTGGTTCAAATGTGTTTCCCCACCACATCCTACCTGGAGACAGCACCTGTCTTACCTGGGGTGTTGGACTTGGGTTGAATAACTTCAGGTGCAGTGACAGTCAGCAGTTCTGGCCTGCAACCAGAGAACACATCATCTGCCCAGTCTTGACAGAAATCAAACACTACTACTTAGCATCACACAACTTTTAGCCTGGGGGGAAGGAGGCTCAGGGGAGACCTTCTCACCCTCAACAACTCCCTGACAGGAGCCTGGAGCCAGGTGGGGGTCAGGCTCTTCTCCAAAGGAACAAAGTGATAGAAAAGAGGAAATAGCCTCAAGTTGCCCCAGGGAAGGTTTATTAGGTCAGATATTAGGAAAAATGTCTTCCCCAAAATGGCTATCCAGGGCTGTGCCAGGCTGCCCAGGGCAGTGGTGGAGTCCTCACCCCTGGAGGGGTTTCCAAGCTGTGGAGATGTGGTGTGAGGGACACGGGGCAGTGGGGACCTGGCAGTGCTGGGGGAACAGTTGGACTTGATGACCTCAAAGGTCTCTTCCAACCAAAACAATTCTGTGATTCTATGAATTTAAAAGTCTGGATTTTTCTATTATGTATTTCACACTTTGTGAATAGGTACAAAGGTATTTTGGAAGACCTGTCTAGATTGCAAAACTTCACAAAGCAGAATATTTTATCTGTCTACTTTAACTTGATTTAATGAAACCAAGCGCTTGATTAAATAAAGCCTATTTATTTGGCCTCTTAAAATAAAACAAACACATTCAAGCATTATAACAAACTCTTACCTTTTGATCACAAATTTTATTCTGTTGCCTGCTTGAATTATTTTTTCCAGGCGAGGGATGCCATACCAGGAGGGGTTCCTAAAGGGGATGCTCTCTGGCAGCCCTTCAACACAGAGCTCAGTAGGATGGGCCTCAAATTTCGGGTATGGAACAGCTTTAGGCTCAGTGCTCCCCAGGGCCTCAGCTGTTAGAACAAAATAAATCCAGTAACTGGACAGTTTGGCCATCAATGTTCACAAAATACTAGCTAAGCTACCACTTCTTCAGGCTGTTGCAGTCCTGATTCAGCTGTTAGAACAAAATAAATCCAGTGACTGGACAGTTTGGCCATCAATGTTCATGAACTGCTAGCTAAGCTACCAGTTCTTCAGGCTGTTGCAGTCCTGACCTTGGAACCTGGGACAGTGTAGGATATCTAAACCCAGCAGAGTCCAAATCTCAGCACATCTAAACCTCATGCTGTACCATGCTGCTGTTGGGCAGTGACAAGGCTAGACTGAAGATGACTGGGTTCCTCACTGGGGCTTCTACCCCAAGTTTTTCATCTGTCACAGAGCATCACACAACATTTTATTCTGGTTCTTATGAAGCTGGCTACTTTTTTTCTGTGTTGGAGAGAAGAGAAAAATTCACCCAGGAATGTTCTAATATTAATTTTAATGATAAGGTAATGGATATAAATAAGTAAATTCTTCTTTTATTCACCATCAAAGAAAAAGCTCCTAAAAGGAAGGGATTGAGAGCAATTAGAAAAGCTGTACATAGAAGACTTATCATTTTAACTATACCTTGTTGAAGAAGCAGTAGATTAATAAATTCTTTCTCACTCAACTGCCAGAATTTTAAAAATTTGAAAAATCTGATCAAAGGTCTCATTCATGTAGACATTCAAAGGCAAGAATGAAAGCAACCTTCAGGAAATAAAAAGCCATAAACCAAACTCAAATAAAACAATACTATACTCACCAAACTTTTTACAGAAGAGTTGATCTACTGTCTTTCTCAGTTTGGTGATTCTGGCATACCACTCCTCTTTCACTGTATTTGAGAATTATACAGAGGAAAAAACAATATTTCCTAATTATTTTGGTTGTATTTTCAGTTGTTTGTTTTATAGCATGTAGAACCATCCTGCATTTTCAGGTAATCCAGAAAATACTACTTGGAAGAAGCATAGGTTCAACTTTGAACTAGGAAAATTTTAGACCCAGCACCCACCAGGTGTAAATTGTAAATTAGAATATCCTGGTCAATAAAATAGGATTAAAGACAGTTTTTCCATTATTCCATCCCTTGGACATCTTTGCTCATTGGCTGATATACACACAGATTTGGAGTTCAAGCCCCACCAGTGGCCAGGACACCTCCACCATCCTCTGCTTCATCTGAGGATCAAGTGACTAGTCTTCTTTTATATCATTTTTAGTCTGGATTATTATTATATTGATCCAGCAAGTCCTGTGTTAAGGTCTGACTCAACCTGCAGAGGCTCTGGGTGATCAGAAACCACAGGTTGAGTTGTATTATAAATTCTGTATCATGCTACTTATAAATTGTGCTACATTGATGCTGCCTATAGAAGTCCTGCCCCATACCAACCAGAAATTATATGCTATACTAATTATAATATCCTGTTAAAATATAAAGCTCTAATTGTAATGACAATTTAGGGCCACCATCACTCTGCCAGGGATCTCTAGAAGAACCTGTCTGTCCCTTAAGTGCTGGGTGACAGGGATCAAAGCATATGTCACATAAATCCCTTTTTCTTCTGAATAAGACTTTGTGACCAGCAAGTGGAGGCTCATCACTGGCTCATCACTCTTGAACAAGATACCAGACAGCTGCCAATGCTGGGGGTCTAGTCAGCATGCACCAGCAACAGCTTCTGCTCCATAACCATCTGCAGAGGAGATGGTGAGAAAGAAGGAATTCAAACAGGGAGAAAAAACTGAGGGAAAGGAGGCTCAGGCAGCTGCTGTCTTCTGAGCTGTGTTCCCTGAGATGTTACCAATAGCTTTCACACACGTCCTCTTCTCAGAAAGATAACACAGAGGTCTGGCATGAACATACCATCATCACGAGTCAGTGAAGACAAGAACATAGAGTGACTGTTCCTAACACTGCCAGAAAAATGGGTTACCACTGGTTTTCTCAGCTACAGGGGGTTTATGGGCTATGTAATGCACCTGCTTTGTCTTCATACTCAGCATACCCGTATTAAATACAACAAAAACAACAGAGAAAAGGACTAAAAAACCCACATAAGAGTGCAGTTAAGTTTAAGATTCAGTCATTAGCCTACCTAATATTTTTGTAGTCAAATTTGGTGCTCAAAGGAGCAGTAGATTATTAAGACTCAAGACAATAGTTCAACTTACAGTGAAAGAAAAGTTTCAACCCTACACACGCTACAGTGACATCCTTATGGCAATTTCTTTGCCTAATTTAGATCCTTAATGTTTAAGTACAGTCTTTGATACACTTTTTACAATGGAAGACTGTGAGTATATAACACAACACAGTGATGCTGCAGTAGTGCAGATGCTACTACTGACACTCTTGTGTCTGAATTAAGGATTTCTCTGGTATTCCTAAAAACTCACAGTTCAACCAGGCTGAGGTTGCCAGTTAGCACTGGAGGCTGAGAGCAATTTGTTAGCTACCATTGGCCCAGGCACACAAGCTTTCAACACTTGGCTTGATTGGACAATTACAAAAACCACCCTGAAGCCCAAGAGACAGTAGAATACAATGGAAGAGAAAAAACAAGTCCAGGAAAATAATTTACCAACTAGTGCCCATGCAAAGACAATTCTTTCAAAACCTGTTTTTTTTTTTTCCCAATCCTAAACCTTCTTCTTCCAGCTTGAGAGGAAATGAGTTCAAGGGCACAGTTTTAATAAAAATCTACTTTGTAGCCTTGTTTCAGTTAACCTAATTTTGGGAGATACCATATATTACTCCATGACACGGACAGTTCCCTACCCAGTGAACTCTACCAGCTATGGGCACTACTGCCTTTTGTCTGTATCTCAGCAGTCTAACACTTAAATCCTTGATTTTCCTTCTGGGCAACTGAATCAAATCAGCTGATAGACTGTTAGCCACACTGCCCTGGATAGCCAGTGGGAAAACTGCTGTCACTTTGTAGCTGAAGACAATCCAAACCAATGTGCAGTGTGTTATGAGTCAAAGCAAAGTGTGGCCACTGGCAAACAGGGAAGCAGGCTGCACTTGCCCAGCTCACACACTGAAGACCTACCTCCTGCACCTGGTTTATCCAGTGGAACATCTTCTCGTGTGGAATTCAAAAGTTCATGCCTAAAAGATTTAAGATATGTGCTTCAGCCAGTGACAGACACTCTGATAAACCAGCAGTTACAGCCTCAAGTTACCACTGAAGAATCAGAAAAAAAAATAATCAAAAAAACAGCACAATCCTCAACATTAAATTCCAATTAACACCAAAGTATTATAAGAGCTGGCTGGGACCCTGCTGGCAAAACCAGTTTTCATGCCCAATACCCATATCCTGAGCTCTAGCATTTAATGGTGGCATCCAGATTACATGAAAATTATCTCTGAGACACACTTCATCAGGAACAGATCCAAATCAAAAAATTAACCTTTAAAAATGAACATCTCAAAACAGACATTTCTGATTCCCAAATACATCTATTTATATTAGAAGTATATATTAGATCAACAGAATTTAAAATTTTGATACTTCTCACAGAGCTCCATTTTGAGCTGCCCTGGTTACCACACATTGCAAAAGTGATTAACAGCATCAATTAATTACTGTTAATAACCAAGACAAATTTGACAAGAGGAGGTGCTAGAACTGCATGAAGATTAAAATCTATGCATAGTGTCTGATTTTAAGAGAGACAAAAGGTAGATCTACACTTCTCTCTCTCTTCTGGTTGCCTGCAAGCATTAGGATGACAGAAACTGAACGTAGACCTCTCAAATTTGGGAAACCAGCAGCCATGCTGAAGGCAGCATGGGCTGTCACCACCACCAGTTCTGAGCTCGACCATGGCCATCAGCAGATTCCTACCCACAAGAACTCTTGGCTTAAATCCTACACCACTGAACAACAGTAAAACACCAGCTGTTATTCAGAAGCTTCATTTAGGATGTAAATGCCCATCTGTGGTTGGAAACATCACATCTGACTGAAGTGAAGCACCAAAAAACACGGTGCTTTACAGAAAGTAAATATTTGAAGACCCACTAGCAGCTCTGAGATCCAGCACTTGGCATCCATAGATCCTGACCTACCTCCACACACACCAAAGACAGGCATCCAACTAAATCACAGGAACCAGTAGCTATTTTGGCCTCAGACAGCATAAAATATCCCCAAGTCAGTGGCTTTCAACTTGTACGACAGCCACAGAGAATAAAACAGCACAAAGAGGTCTGCCCAGGACAAGGAGCCCACACTACTGAAGAGATCTGTGCAGATCTGAGCCACCACTGTGGCGCCCTGATAAGCTCAACTTATCAGAGCCAACGCCAGCTAAAAATTACTCATCAGTACTGCAGAATACGTCGGGAGAAATCAGTGTGGAGGTTCATGAAGATGAAGCAGCAGAGGAGCAGGAGCAGAGGGCCAAAGGCCAGGGGGAGTCCTTACTTTTTAATGACGAAGCGGATGCGCTCCTTGGCCAGCAGGATCCGCTCCAGGCGGGGGATGCCGTAGGTGGACGGCCGCCTGAAGGGGATCCCTTCTGGCAGCCCCTCCACGTACAAGTCATCCACGTGGGACTGGAAGAGTGGGTATGGGATAGACACTGGACCTTTGGCTTTTATAGCTTGAGCTTGAAGGGAAAAGAGAAGAAATCCATGAGAGTGGCTGTGGCTTGGCTCAGATGACCTGTTTGGTGTCACTCTGGAAAGCAGACAGATTAGCAGGCGTGCAGTCACCCCCTCAGCACAGTTACACATGCAAGCATTCACATTTGGGGGGTTTAGTTTTTT
>NW_008591679.1:0-3176 GCF_000691845.1 Merops nubicus | reverse complement strand
AACAAAAACAAAACAAACAAAAAAAAAGTCACAAGACTTTGCTGCCAGCCAGCCTGGCAGGCGCTGAATACTGCTGCTCCATCGGGGTTGGAGGGAGACCTACGGTGAATGGCAACGGTGAATGGCAACGGTGTGGTAAAAGTCATTGCTTTTATTTGAAAACATGGCTGCTGAGAGAAAGGAAAAACACCCCTTGTTAATGATTCCATATTACTAAATGTTGGCTGATGCCCCACTCAGCAAAATGGTGATTTGGTGTCTGACTCCAAGCTTTCAGCATCTGGGCAGGGAAAGGAAGGTTATGACTTGAGGCTGTAGGTTTTACACAGGTTGGAGAAGGTGGATACACCAAAGATAATGCTTAGGTGATGGAACTTTGAAAGTCTAGTCCATACAATAAACAAGGCTCCTTCCAAAATATACCTTAAGGTTTATATCCTCTAGATAATCTAGTACAGCTACCTTCTCAAGGACAGGATAAAAGTCAAGCTGGTTTCATATTTCTTTCTTTCTCTTCTTTCATTCTAAGTCCTGTAAGGAGATGGTGAAATGTGCAGCTGAGTAGAGAGTCATTCTAATATTCAGGGTTTCATTCAAGGAATATGTGAAGTAATGTAGAGTTCCCCATCGATTTCCAAAGGCTGTGGGACAGGTGTGGTTGTTTTTTTTTCCCCCCTGTGTATCATGTAGAATGAGGTTAGCTATAATATATATGTTATCTGATCTTTGTTTTGTGTGTTTCAAAAGTAATGATAATTTCCTATAGTGCTTCAGAACCTGCCGTGGGATCGTCAGGCACTTGAATCTACAATGCAAATGCATTTGTACTTGTATCAAGATTTGGGCAGCAGCTCACTACTATTTAAATACACAGTTAAAATTGTTCTGACTCAGAAACATGGCAATTATAGCCAGAAACTTATAGCCAGAAACAATTTAGTAATCTGGATTTTAAAGCTGTCAGAGAATAGTTGTCATTCTGGTTTTGTACTTTGTACTGCCATGTTCTGGAAGAGGGCGATGACTTTTGGAGAAAATCCTTCCTTTCATTATCTTCACAAAAAGAAAGCATTTAATTACTCCTGTTCTTTCCTATCATTATCCTCAATTTGCATCTCCCAACTCTGATATGTCTGGTGGAATTTTGTAGAGATATTTTACTTTTCAAACTCTTGAGTAAGATGCAAGATTATTTCTGGCCTGAGTCAGAGCTGTTCTACTTCTATTCTCCAGTTCAGAATGAAGAAAGACCAGGATATCTGAGGGATTCAGTGGTGACCATGATTCCACTAGCTTCCATTTTTCCCTAAAATATTTGAAGTCTGTGAGGACTAAGAGCTTTTTTTTGCCTACGAAGTTGAGGAAAATATCCAAGCTATATGCTTTAAAAAATCTATTTCTATTACATAGTTCCTATTTTATTGAAATTCTTTTAAAAGTTCTGAAAAACCAGTAAAGTCTAAAAGAAAAGAGATGCCTTCAGCAAGATGCAATTATACTGTCTCTGTCCCTCTTTTATTAAATGTGGAAGATTGGAGCAACAATAATCATAGAATCATAGAATCCTTTAGGTTGGAAGAGACCTTTAAGATCATCAAGTTCAACCATTGAGCCATTAGGGCTCTAAAGTCCTCTGCTAAAACAGATCAGAATCTGTCAGGGTTGGAAGGGACCACAAGGGTCACCCAGTTCCAACCCCTCTGCCATGAGCAGGGACACCTCCCACTAGATTAGGCTGTCTAGAGCCTCATCCAGCCTGGCCTTAAAGACCCCCAGGGATGGGTCAGTTCTTGTATAATCCTCCATTAGCATCATAAAATACAATTATGAATAAAGATTAAAGGTTTGTTTTCTAAAAAAAAAAAAAAGTTACAGATTTAACTATTTTCCTTCTACAAGAGAAGGAAACTTAAAAGAAGCTGAGCATGAAGAAAGATGGAAAAGGTAAAGTAGAATTGTTTCTTACAAAACCAAATGTCTTTAGCTTTTTGTGCCTAATATTTTTTGTCCATCAGATAGTGGAATGGCCTGAAATGCAGACATATCATGGGGGAAAACTGAAGTGCAGCTTTGTCCATTACCTCAGTACGGGCCCTGGAAGTGATGTTGTCATTCCCCAATCAGGGTTTCATGCGGTGAGCAGTGTGCACGTATACCGACATTTCCATAACACTGTGGCAATGGTATATCTGCTTTTGCTAATGTTAGGTCAAGTGAACCTAATAATCACTGAAATACTAGAAATAAGGTAGCAATGTTTTGTACTGAGGGAACAACCCTAGTAAAGTTGCCTTTCAAGGTCATGGGTAGAGCTCAGTAAAAAAACATTAAACATTTATGTACCACAGGTATCACTTTCGTTTTTAAAATGGAAACCTACCCTTATAAATTCCTGATACTGCAAACTTCTAGTGGTAATTTTCACTGAGTTTGGAAACATGAAGGGGTTGCTGAGGGACTGTGTTTAAATGCATTATGGCCAGAGGCTAGACTGTGCTCTTGTAAAGAGGCAGAAGTCTTCCTGACTCGGGCAGGAGCTTCCTGAGGCTCACAGAATTGCTGTCATCATTGAGGATGCATTCATTATGCATGGACTCCAATGTACAGTAACCGGTCCTTTACTCTGCGTTGGAAATACCTGTGCTCTTAAACAGTTACCAAAGACCAGATAAAAGCTGATTTTTAAAATTGTAATTATGGTTTTGGAGAGGCAGTAAGATCTGAGTAAAAATTGCACCTTTTAACTTCCCATCGAGTGACTCAAGTGACATCCCAGGTCTCGGGGTACGCAGTGCAGGATAAGACCACGTGGCAGTTCTCTTTGTAGCTGTTTGGGCAGGGGAGGGAACATGTAGGTAACTTTGGAGGATAAATTTATAATGGATTATGTGATACATCAAAAATTTTCTACAATTTCCTGGTTTGGTTTGCTTTGCTTTTTTGGGTTTTTTGGTTTTTTTTAATACTTGGTCTGAAACTAGACCATTGTTTTAGAATGAGATCACTTCAAACCCAGTTTAAAAAAATATATGCAGATAAAAAAGAGGGTAGAACACTTTGTGTTTCATTTTTGGAAGCCTTTTCTGAAGAGATTATTATTTATTTCTACATTTCTGCTGTTATTTATTTCTACATTTCTGTTGTTACAAATCCTCCTGGAGGCACTGTTGAGACAG
>NW_008591678.1:1124-1521 GCF_000691845.1 Merops nubicus | reverse complement strand
GATTTCCAGTACATTCGGCGTTTCAGCCTCCACAAACTGCTTCTTCCATTGTTCACATGGTCCTCCAAATTTAATCCATTCGAGGGCCAGCGAATTATGCACGGGATCTTCCCAACTGGGAACCTCAGACAGGGCCATCCTCGTCACTAATTTGGTTCTGCCAATGACCAGGCCCAACAAAAATGATATAGCCAGCAGGAAGATGAACCAATACACAGACTGTATTGTAGACAAGAAGGACATTGCATGAATGATTGCTGGGGGTACAAACAGATCAATCATCTGGTACATAATTGACGTCACCCCCAATGATCTCACAAAGGACGTAACTTGGCCCACAACAGGTGGTACAAACAGAGACCCGAGGTTGCCCACAGTTGGCATGGGAAACAGCCAG
>NW_008591678.1:0-817 GCF_000691845.1 Merops nubicus | reverse complement strand
GGCAAACTCACCACCTCTTTATGAAGGGCTGTGGGAATCACCCATATGTCAACCTTAATTCGGGGCTTGGGGTTCAGACCCCAGCATTTCATCCTGTCATGCGGTTTTGACATTAACAGATGAGTCCTTGGACTGGGGGCAGTCCTTTTTCTCATGTCCAGTCTCTCCAGAATATGCACGCTGGTCCGGTTTTAGGGACAGTCGGAATCCCCCTCATCCTCTATTCAGCCCTTCTCTGAATTTTCCAGAGTTCCTGAATGTTCCCAGATTGCTGGCTCTGGCTGCAGCTATAATTTTTCCTAACTTTTTTCTATCATTATCTTCCCGATTCCTATACACTTGCCATGCTTCTTATACTAACTTCTCTAATTCTCAGGTATTAGGTTCTTTCATTTTTTGAAGCTTTTTCCTAATATCCCCTGCCAATTGTCCCAGAAAGAGTGACACTAATTGTTGAGACCCCTGTTCTGAGGAAGGATGTATCATAGCGTATTTAATCATAGCCAATCTCAATTTTTTCAAAAAAGTCTATCAGAGTCTCCGTTTGGCTTTGTTTTGCTGCATATAGGGCAGTCCAATTGATTGAGGTTGGTATTGCATTTTCTAATCCAAACAATCCAATTTTGATATTTCTTTAATTGGCCATAGTCCCCTGAATCTTTTGGGTCCCATTTGGGATCAACCGGTGGGATTTGCCTTTCTAGGGAGGATCCCTGTGATGTTCCTCTATTTATAACTCTTACCATCTGGTTTCTTTATTGGAAGAATGGGAGCATTATATTCCGATTCACATTCCACTAATAACCCATAATTTAAA
>NW_008591677.1:0-12256 GCF_000691845.1 Merops nubicus | reverse complement strand
GGGAAAAAGGAAGATGAAGGAAAGGGAAACGTGCTTTCCAATTAGATAATGGCAAATATCATACTTTTACTTGTGGAAGGTCAGAAAGGTAACAGCTGAAGGAGTCAAATAATAGACAAATTGATGATGGTAACTAAGAAAATATAAAAGGAACTCAATCACTCTCTTACTGATAAAGCTGTGTGAGGTGCAGTAGATCAATTTAGCCATGGCTGTTGTTAGGAAATTGCTCTTGTTTGATGTTCCACAAGCAGATCATGCAGTTTCCTAGGAAACATCTTTTTCCACTTAAAATCTAATTTTCTTACATTGCTAGAACTGATGAGTCACCCTGCCTGACTTTTCCTTACTTCCCCTTACCTATTAAAATATACTCACCAGGTGGAAATCCAGGGATTTATTTATTAGACCTTATCACCTGGCTGCTCCATTAACTCTTCTGGTTCCTCCCTGTTACCAGGCTGTGTGTTTGATAGGACAAGGCAGAAGTCATAGGGTGGAAGATAATCAAAATTTCAAAGAGAGGATGTATCTCTTAACAGGATATGCCTCCAAACCTGGGAAGAATTCCCATACAGAATAATTCTTCTGTCATGTCCCACTAGGAAATGGTTTGTGTTCCACTGCCAGTAACATGCCACCAAATTATTGTTACTGTTTTCTTAATAATTACCTTATTCAGCTGGTTTATAGATGAGCTTAAATTTGGGGATGACAGCTACACCCAGTTACCACAAATAAAGAGGTGGATTTTGTTACCTGTTGCAAATCATGGCCAAAATCTATAAGCCTCAGTTCTTGGTGGTGATGCTGAATTTTAGGTTTGGGTGGTGAACAGCCCTTATGCTGAGGGGGAATTTGGCAGAGGAAGAGGCAAGGCTGTGGTCAAAGGGACAGAGGTCAAAGAACAGGTTGGCAGCTGGCGATTCAGCCACTGGTGGAACTAACTCCAGCATCCCCCGTGGATCCTTGATAAAAGGAAAAACATTATAATTTAGCTACCTGTTGTTTGGGTTACAGTTAAAATCTCATCGTTTGCAGATGCCTAACGAGCCCCTGTGGCTGCATCATTAATACAAGGTTGGTCCAGCAGAATGCAGCCTCCATGAAAATTCTCAGCGGGCTACGCTTCTGATTCCCTTTCCATATGCAGTGGTGCTGGAATCAGTATTCCTGCCACTTCCCAGTGCCTCTGATGCCTCAGCTGTCAGAACACCACTGATGTGCCAAAAACTAGTTACTCTGGAGCTTCAGCTGCTGACAAACCGCTTTGTCTTTAAAGGGCAATATCCCTGTGTGGCTAAGAGCGTGGCACAGCGTGACTCTACCATCCAAAAAACATGATGGGGAAACTAATTCCCCATCCTAACTTGATTTGAAAATTTATAAAACTCTTCGGTTTCAGATATTGGTGTATTTATGTATCATTTGATTATGTGCTTGTATCTCTGTGTGCTCTGGTAGCACACGGCTTGTTTCAGCTGCAGCTGGTGAGTGGGTGGCCTTATCACAGAAAGCTATGCATAACACTTCAAAAATTTGGTAGGCTTGTCACTCGTGTTGGCCTGCACTGGTTTTTGTTTATATTTTCTAAATGCTTAAAGTTAGAAGGAATGACCATGAGTTTCAAACAGCAAAGCTGCAAACTGTGGTTTGAAAGCAGTTTCTCTATATATCATCAGATGATAAAGTCTGTAGAAATGGTCTGTGGTCTCGCAGACCCTTTAGAGCTGTTTGCCTTTTTCTTAATGAAGAGCTTTGCAGCTTCACTTCCTGTGATCATTAGTTCAATTAAAATAAGCCTTTCAAGCTAGGTTTCATGTTATTGATGATAGTTTGGGGGATTTAAGGGGTTGGGAGACTGAGTCTGAGCAGGACGTGGGCTACAGAACTTCACCTGGCACTTGGTTCAAGTGGCACCTGGCAAGGTTCAAGCTGTGAACCTTCTGGTTGGACTGTTGTTGGTGGTGTATAAGTGCACTTCCATCTTCATTCCTCTCTCCCTCTGTCCCATCCTCAATTAATAGCTGTGGTAGACCACCGTGTGCTGCCTACGTGGCAGCTGGTTCAGGCATGTGCTGCTTCAGAGGCTGGCTCCATCTGGGCACGACATCAAATGCCAGCCTGATGCCTTTTATCCTGGTCAATGGCTCTTCGTGGTGTAAGAGGGAGGTGAGGTGAATTATAGGATTTATTTACTTACTGCTTGAAATGTGCTGAATGGCTCAGTAGAACATTCTTAGCAGAGAACAAAGGCTTTTTTACTGACCCATAGGTCACCAGAGTAATTCACAGTCAAAACCACTGATCCACTGCAGAAGCTGAGTCCCCAGATCACAATTTGTTAGCAAGGAACAGAGCACAGGAAGGAGGATAATTTATAAAACTTGTGCAAAACTCAGCACTTCTTAGTTCTCCAGTTCATGCAAACTTTTCCTGGCTTCGAGGCACACGGGTCATCCCTGTGTGTTAAGATCAAAATCAAACAGTTGAGTTTTTTTCCTTTTTCTTTTTTTTTTTCCCCTGATTCCTCAGAGAAAAATTGTTCTTTGTTTGCCTCATTTGTTATCAAACTGTTTCATGAGCTTCAGATTTGATGTTGCGAGACACGCAGAAGCTTCTGCATAAATGGGGCATATTCATGCAGGTTTTGACTGATAACACACACCGTAAATATGTGAGTGTAATTTCTGTGTAGAACATCTAAATCCTATTAAGCTGATGCAGTCTATCGACGAAAATTCTCACCATTCATTCCTGTCTTTTTTTTCCTGTCTGCTCTCTTGGCAGGAAATCATTTTCCTCAACCCTAATGGAGCTCACAGCATCTGTGTGTAATCTTTACCTAGCTCACGTGTGTGTAGTGAGAAGTCATTTTGGTCCAGAGATACTCTGAGATTCTCAAAGCAAAGCCAAACTTTGCTCTTCTGTATGCAGCGTTGCTCTTGGAGAAAAATGGAGCTATGCTCAGTGTGCTAATGATGTAATTATGGGGTGTCTCTTCCAGGAGTCAAAGGAAGATATTAGTTATCACAATGTTCATGAGCTTGGGCTTCAATGCAAAATTTATAAAGAAAGTAGAAATGGATCATTCCTACTAAATAGGGTAGGTCTTGGTGAATAATAGCATGGAAAAATACACTCAATGCATGTAACCTTTGTCCTTGGAAGTGCTCTTTTTGGAGGAAGAATGCAACTTCTTTACCTTTTTTTTTATGGTAGTCTTTTGCTCTATTGCTGATTTTAAGTGTTTGAAAGGCAAGGATTGAAATATGCTCTCTAGTAGATGAGATTTGGTCTCTAGTAGCAACAACTCACATATTGTTGTAGTACGTTATCACTGTATCAGTAAATCCTTGTAATCAGTGAAGATGCCTTAAGAATGCTGGTGGGGAATTTTGGTTAATCCTCCTGGACAACAGAAAAAACAGAGGTTTTGAAAAAAAAAATTATCAACCATGTTTGGCCAGGCCTTTCCTGAAGCATCGAGCCTGGAACATTTTGTCTCCCTTCAGATACATGAGTTGCACACAGAGTTTAAAATTTACCTTGTCATCATATTTGCACAAAAACATTGCATAAGCAAGTACGGCCCTAATTGAGATAGATCTTCTTCTGCCTTTTTAATTAGTTCTATAAAGGTCTTTAAAGGGGTTTACAAACTTAGATTATGCAGTGTCCCAGTTGCATAAAATCTATTGCTTGCCTTTTATTCATATGCATGCTTAAGATTACTTGTCTTTGTGTGCATATGAGAATAGATATTGATTCCTTGACAGACCATGTTAAGCAAACAAAAACCCAAAGGAAATAAGTTTTCAAGCCTTTTGTGACAGGTTTTGCTGCGTTTGCTGTGTTTAGAGATGAATGATTTGAGATGAAATAGAGGAACCACAAGGAAAGGATGAGATATAAGTTTGCTCCAAGGTGAAAAAGTTCAGATATCTGGCTAGGTTTGTCCTGGAAACAAATGTTCCAAGTCTGCGTTTACTGAATGACAAATTTCCCAGTTCAAAATGGATATATTCAAAACTTGCTGCTTTTGAGCTATGGCAACAATAAACATCAGCATTGTTCTGCAGAATTTTGCTCTTGGCTCTTTCCACCTTCCTCCCAGCCCTAGGAGGTGTTAGGTAGCATGGGATATGGTTTCACAGGAACAACATGCACAGCCACCAGGCACAGAGCATGCTCCCATTAAAGGCTGGTAGGTCAAAACAACCTTCAGAACTGGAAATAACCAAAAATAAGGATTTCCTAACTTATGAGGGCTTTTTAACCTCAGTGACACTGTTTCAGTAGTGTCCTTCTCATTTAAACTTAAGCTTCTTGCAACAGCAGATCAATTCTCTTCCCTCATTTTCTTTTCATCCTGTGGTATCACACTGACAGCATGAAACCCATCAAGGGGTGGGCTCTTGAGGCTGACTGCTCCAAAGAGCAAGGGGCAGCAGTGTCAGGTCATCCTTCCCTCTGTGGACAAGTACCCAAAAAGGGGATGAAGCAGTCTCAGTGGAGATCTGCTGATGGCTGAAGGTGCTGAGCCTCAGAGCTCTTTGTTTCTCGTCCAAGGCCACTTGCCCTTCTGCTCATTTTCTCCAGATTATCTCTCTCTGTCTCCTGTGTTTCCAGATTTAATTTATTCCTGTGCTGAGCTGTGTGCAGGAGACCCATTTTCAGCTCTTCACTGGACACTTTTCACTGTTTAACACCTTTTTTCTAGTCTTACCTTGCTCCTAGATGTCTGGAGCTTTCTTTTCTGATCACCTATGTGATGTTCCCCATTGCCTTTAGCACGTTCCTGCTCCCAGTTCTCTCCACTCTTTTCTTTTGTGGCCCTTCCTGGCTACTTCCACTTCTCACACTCACCCTGTGTCTGATTCCCATTTCTCTTGTCAGCCTCCTTCCCTCCTCTCATTCTGCCACCTCCTCCAGGGAGACCTCTCAGGTATGATCACCTGCTCTGTGCCATAAATATCTATTCATTTACTACCTTAGATGGTTTAGTCAAATTTCAGTGCATTTGGAGGTGATCACAGTGAGAGAAAACCTGAATAGATTATTATCCAGAGTGATTTGCTGCTACAAAGCAGCTGATTGTGATTTTTACTGTTTATTTTTTTCTCAGAGTATTTCTGCAGTCATTCTGAAATCTAAATTTCATGTGGAGGCTGCTCTCAGTGCCACCACTTGTCAATAGCTTTATTTCCAAGTCCAGATGGGATGTCTGGCAAATGACCTTCCCCTCAGGGTCTTTTCATTTCTACTGAAGAAGCCAGAGATGGAATTAGAGTCAACGTAACTGTCAGGACAATGCTGCACCCAAGTCAACAGTGGCCTGTTAGGTATTGTTGCTGTACTGCTATTTTTGTTCCATATGGCCCTGCAGTGAATGGGTGTTCCAGGGAGTCCAGGATCTTTGCTCTGTCCTCTGCTACAGGTTGTAGCAAAGTGTGGACCATGGCAATTTCTTACGTGTGCTTCATCATCACCAAGCTTTAGGCTGAGTGCAGTATGTATGGACAGAATGTCCAGCAGTAACAAATAATTTATAGCACAAGTGAATCACTGACCAAATATCCCATATCTCGGGTGCTAGCTGGGATGCAGAGGCAAATACAGTCCAAATCTCCAGAACCTTCTTGCTTCCCTCCTGCCAACTTCATGAAGCAGAGGTCTTGTCACATATAAGGTGACACCGTGTGTCTTTCCCCCGAGCCTCCTCCCAGGCACTGGGACTCGGGTCACCCTTTTGCCCAGGAGACTGGACGAGGCTGACACCTTGGTTGGAGGCAGAGCACATGGAAATGAGCTGCAGTGCAGCATGTGGGATGAAAATGATTTCAAATTCTGTCATTATCACAGTTTAACATCGTGGTGGGAGCTTTCCCTTAATTACTCCCTAGAGGGGAAGAACTGCTGATGCTAACTAGACTGAGGCCATCTACTAAACCCAGTGCCCTTTTCTAATTCTAAAAATTAAATATTTATTGTTCGCAGGAGCGTTTGCTTAAAAATAAATAAAAAAAACAGAGAGAGAAAGAAAAGAAAGTTTGTGGGCTTTGGTTCTCTGCCTGCTGGGGGTCTGTGGCAGACCTGGGTGTACATTGCTCCAAGAGGCCAGGCTCCCTGCTGACCACAGCAGCTGAAGATCTGACTCCAGGCAGGTCAAGAGGGTTTCAGGTGGGGCTGAGCAGCAATCCCTTGAATGCTCATCTCCACTCTTACTTTGAAGAGACACTAATATTTTTAAACCTCAACTGCATAGCACATTACATACTAACTCCATACGCCTCAGAGCATTAAATTCACTCTGAATGTCTTTGGGAGGACTTAGGCCAGTGTATCCTGGCCTCTGTTCTAACCTGGCTTTCATGTCTCTTCCTCTACCATGATGAAAAGCTTTCCTGACTTTTCTAGGCTGCTGTGTTCACACCTTCCATCCCTCTTTTTCTCTCTCTCCATTAAATAGTGATGCAGTGAATAACCATCTTAACAAGGTGTGGGCCCTTTCCAAGGAGAGCTGCCCTGCAGGCATTAGTGCTCAGTTTAGCAGGTGACAGATGAGATTCCAGGAGCGAGGAGATCACGGGATTACTCCTAAGTTTACTTCTGACTGGGGGTACAATTTTGGGGAAAACCTCCTGTGCTGGTGTCTCTCTTGCAATGAAGGAGACTTTCTAGTTGTAACTGCACAGCAGTGGTCATTTGTGCCTGAGGCATGACCTGGCATGGATAGCAAGAAGCTACCACTACAAGAAGGGGTTAAACTGGCTGGAAGCAAGAAGGTGGAGGCAGAACAGACTCCTTACAAAGAAGGAAAATTTGCTTTGGTGCTGAGATAAGAAACAGCCTGAGCATTGCCTTGTAGCCATCCTGGGATGGGAGCACTCTTGGGTGTTGGCTCTGGTGCAGAGAGGGGGTGACTTACAGGGGTGTCTCTGGCTGCAGGGCTGTTCTCTGCCATGGCCTGAGAGAAGAGCAACAGTATGAGTTTGTCCTTGGGAGCTGAGTGGCAGAGGAGGCGTTGGAGACAACCAGCAGCTGTGCCCAGGGCATGGCAACCAAGGGCAGGGCCAACACCCCACAGGCCTTCCTTCAAAGGTTGCTAGGTGGGGCTGTGGTGGGCAGGTGATGTCACAATGCCATCACCCAGCAACGCCGCAGTCACAATGCCCCGGGGGGGTATAAAAGGGAGCATCCTCCCCTGTCCTGCTGCCAGAGCTGGCCCAGGGGCAGCCCACACACACTCCGGTGGAGGTCCTGGAGGAGCTGCTGGAATTCCTTGCAGAGGGCTGAGGGATGAAGACCAGAGGTGAGACAAGGCTGCTAGAGGTTATCCTCTGCAAGGCCATCTCCTAGCAGGACTGCCTTCAAAGCTCATCTGGTGGATGGAAAACCTTTTCAGCTGGAGAGCTGTGGCAAGACCAAGGGAGCACTTGAGGAGCCCTGCAGAGCTCTCCACCCTCACCCCCTGTGGAGCCAGGGGCAGCAGCTGTAAGTAGGATGTGGAGATGTTGTCAGGGGTCCCAGTGCTCTGGAGCACCCAGTGCTGTCCTGCCAGGCACAGGACAAACTCCTGTCACTGGTGTGTTCTCCTCCCCCCCCGCAGCAAGGACATTTGGCCACTCTGGGCAGCCCCAGGGATGGCCTCAGGCTGAGGCAGAACAGGGCTCGGGCATCTCTCCCAGGCGTGCCCAGGCTGGGGGAGCAGGGGCAGGTCCTGCTCAGTGCTCAGGGAGCAGGGCTCAGGAAGGAATTTTCCCCCAGGCAGATTGGGGCTGGGCCCTGGGGTTTTTTTGCCTTCCTCTGCAGCACTGAGCAGTGGAGAACAGAATGAAAGTAGAATAACAGTGAGCGTGGGGAGTGGAATAGAGTAGTTCCCCTAGATGGGACCTACAGCGATCATCTAGTCCAGCTTCCTGACCAAAAGGTCAAGCACGGTGCTAAGGGCCTTGTCCAAGTAAAGGCCTTTTAAACGCTGACAGGCTCGAGGCATTGACCATCTCCCCAGGAAACCTCTTGCTGAGTTTAACCACTTGCTAAAGAAATGATTCCCCACGTCAAGCCTGAGCCTCCCCTGTTGGATGCAGCTCTGAGCCATTCCTACCTGTCCAGGCACTGGGTACCAGGGAGAAGAGCAGCTCAGAACCTCCCTCTCCACGTGCCTCCTCAGGAAGCTGTAGGGAGCAGGGGGGTCACCCATCAGCCTCCTGCTCTCCAAACTAGGCATGCCCCAAGTCCTCAGCTGCTCTGGCCCTGCTCTTCAGAGGGCACTGCTTCCAGCCCCTTCACCAGCTTTGTTGCCCCCTTTGAGACACATGCAAGAACCTTCCCATCCTGTTCATGTTGTGGGGCCCAATTTATGTGATCACATTGTTCTTTACATTTTTCTTTTCTATTTAAGCACAAATTCATTTTTTTATTCCCCTCCAGGAGTACTGTAAAGATTTCCTCACATCTTCATAACGCTTTTCTCTCTTCCATGTATGACATTTCTTTTTCAGTATGAAGGACTCTCTCACCACATGATTTTGATGTGGTTTTACACAAGGAAAGCACAAATCTGTCTGGGGTTTAGTGCTGCTGGTTCTGAAGGTAAAGGACAACTGAGCAAAACAGATTGACACAGCCAGGATTCACAATGAGCTCGGCTTTTGCATGTTAAACTAAACTCTCAGTTCAGCTAGCAATCTTTCTTTCTGGCATTCAGAGGCTTCTGCAGATCTTTTCAATCACTGTGATGCTTAGTGAGCCCTTGCACAGAGAACAGCCTGGTCTCCTCCCCTGGTAGAATTTGTCTCTACATTTGGTTTTGCTTTTAACTCTGGTGTCTGAACAACAACCTTGACGTGGATAAAACAGTTTTGTTCAAGTTCAGAAAGATTACAAGCTGGGCTTTAACCCAAATATAGGAAAGCTCAGGTAAGAGGAGATTTTGGGAGATATTGAAGAACTAGTGTGGGAGGGAAGGGGTGCAGCACGAGCAGGGGCACCAGCTTTGCCTCCACCAGAAAAGAGGCTGTGATTTACGTAGCTGTAGCCACCTCTTCCAAGATGCAATCCTAAGGCAGATGAAAGCATAAATAATTCTTATTTTATGTTGTCAGGCTGCTTCACAAAATCCTTCCTTCAGGGCTTAGCTTGAGGTAAGAGATACACAAAGCACCTTGTCCCTCTCAAGGCCTTTCTGTACAAAGGCAACGTGGCTTTAAGTAGCCCTCGACTTACTGATCCCCCCACTTCCAACAAGCAGGGCTGATGTGCTGGACTTAACAGGCAGTTCTGGAAGGAGAGATAGGAAAGGGAAACTTAATAGCTTCATTTTATTTTGATAAAGCTTGGTAATTTTCAGTGAGTGCCTTTCTGCAAGTGCTCCAGCCCATTTTTAATTATTTAGCAAAACGTTTAAGCACGTGCTTTGATCCACCCTATTCAGCAAAGCACTTAAGCTGCTGCTTATGTGCCACTTAAACAGGGTGAGAGAGATGCTCAAGTGTCTACTGAATAGGGCAAGATGACCAAGTCAGGGCCTTCAGAGGGTGCTGATCAGAGACAGAGGTGCCAAAAACCCATCCTACCCTGTCTGTGTTGGGAAGAGCTGGGAGCAGAGTTGATTACACAGTCTCTAAATGGCCTCCCCCCTACTTTGGGCAGATTTCACACCCGGTCTTGGGCTGGTTTTGCTCCCAAATTGATTTTTGTGTGTGTAATTTCAGTGCCACCAGCCCGGCGTGCCTGACACTGCAGTCTTTTTCAGAAGCAATAAGCCATGCAGTCTGATGCAGAAACAAGTCTCCATGGAGCTAATCTGCTTTGGTTTTTTAGCTCTGAGCACTGTGGTGGTTGTTTTTTTATTTTCTTGCAGTGATATTGGAGCCCTGGGTTAACTCTGACAGAACTATTGATTGACAAACCAACGTCATGAAGTTGTTTTATAAGCCACACTGTGGGAGTAACTTAAAGCTTCCTGGGTCAGAGGGGCAAAAGATAAACAGGCTCAGTGAGTGGCTAGAAGAACTTTTAGAATAATCATCATTTGGCCATTTCAATGTTTAAACAGTAAATCATTTTAGGAATTCTGGCCCAGGGACACATCTCTGCCTCCTGCTATGCTGCTAATCATCAGCTCAGGCCTCATTTTTTTCGTGCTGCCCTGGAATACGATGAGTATTTTTAGCAAGTCACTGAGCTGGTTGCAGCAAGTCCAAGTAAGCCAAGCTAAGGTGATGTACTGAACCTGCCTGAGCACATTTTCTGCAAGCAATCCCTGCAGTCAAAGCCTGTCTCTAGAGAGGAGTACAAAACAAAACCCACGGGGGTTTGTTTCTCCATCTTTAGTCTTTCCTTTTGTTGTGATTGCCTGTGGAGAAGCAGGGTGTTGTGTCTGCTTAAGGGCTTCAAAATTCCCAAGAAACAAAGAGACTTTATCAATCAGAACCACAATAAAGAAATTGGTCTCCCTAAGCCAGCCAAGTAGGGTTTTAAGCCAACCAGTGGGGTTTTGAACATGCATAGTGCATCCTCTACGTTCAGGCAGGTGTTGCAGGGCATTTCATGAGGAGACCTGTGTGGTTTAAAGTACACTGGAGTGTCCACAGAGACTTGCTAAAGAATGAGCAATGAAATTTACTTTCAACAGCTTTGTTCACAGCAGGAGCAAAATTCCTCAAAATCAAAAGGTAGGGGGAAACAATTAAATAAATAAAAAGATAGGTTTCTAGGCTGACAAAGGGGAGCTGGCAGCCTGTCAGTGGGAGAACTCTGGCAGCTGACAGGCTGAGAGACTGCTCCAAAATCCCCAGCACACCTGCCTGAGCTGAGCCACCTGTCACAGGAGTGAAAAATATCTCCTGAGTTACAGAACTGCCAGCTCAGCAACTCTTCCACCAGCCAGGGGAGGGCTGAAACGGCCCTCACGTGAAGGTGCTGCTGCCAGAAGGCTTCTCACCCAGGGGAAAGGGAAAAAAAACAACTCAGAAAGCAATTTTATAAGTTATTTTACAGTATTTGGACTCCTAGAATACGTATCACCATAGTAATGAAAAATATCCACACCTAAATGATTACATATAGTGTGTATATGTGTCTGCAGAGATGGATTGGGTGAGTTAGGTAGAAATGCTCTCCCTGATGTGCTGCTCTGCATCCAGCTCAGGGTAATAAAGGGTGAGATGCAGGGTGGGGGAAACACAGGACAGGCAAAGCAAAGCCTGCAGAGGACCCTGTGAAGATTCCTGCCTTATCCCATCCTCACTGCAGGCAGCAGATGCTTCCCAGCTCTCAATGCCACAAGTGCTGCAGGAGGGATCAGGGGCCTCAATCTGCATGGGAGACTTATTGGGCAAAATTCTCAGGTCATTTTAGGAAACTGAGAGTACTGCAGTGGATGTGAAAACAATCCTTATTGAGCCAAGTAATCTGACTGTGGGGAAAATTCCTCCATGAACTGACTTCTACCTGTTTGCTGAGCTTCTGAATGCCACTGTTTGCCTAGAGGAATTTAGTGTGACTAGCACATCAGTTCATGCAGCCCAGAGTTTTGTCTAGCTGTGGCATGCTGCAGTGGGGAGTGAAATAAAACCAGCAAAAACTAGTTGTGGAAGGGGGATTTTCCAGGCAATTGGTAGCAGGTTCAAACATAATTGCCTGTAAAAATGATGCAAACAAAAGATGATTGAGTTTCCCCTCTGAGGCACTCAAGTCATCAGCATGTCAGGTACCAAGGACTCAAATTAAAAGTTTAATTTCTCCTTGCTGGCATTCATCAAACAGTCCCTTTCTTAAATTTGCCCATCTCCCAGCTTCAGATGTCATAGATCCCTTCTCCTGGTGACTCTTGGTCCTTCCATCACTCGCTGGATGATTAGAAGTTTCCTGTATTCATTTACCTCTAGCAGAGTCTAGTTATTATCCTTCAGTTTACCCTGTGCTGCCACGTTTACCCCGACAGTATATTGGTAAGGAATCATCATCTAACATTTCAGCCTTTGGCTAAATTGGACAATCAGCTCGTGTAACTTCATAGCAGATGTTTTGTTTGGTGGCTGCTCCCACATCAGGCACTGAGCTTTCTCCTTACCTGTAAATTTGCTTCTGTAACCATAGCTGTCCATAACTCATGTCCCCAAAGAAGTCAATGTTCTTAGAAACAGCTTGCCTTACAAAAATATCCTGAAACCACATGAAATTTTTCACAGCTGTATTGCTGTAGCAATGGTGGCTCTTTGCCAGTTACCATGAACCACCAGATCTT
>NW_008591676.1:0-1415 GCF_000691845.1 Merops nubicus | reverse complement strand
GTGTGGGGGATGAGGGGAGGAGGAGAGGGTTGGTACGGGGGTGAGGGTGATGGGTTTTGGGGTGACCATCCAGGATGGGGCTGAGCTTGGCCTCGCCTTGGGGATGGGGAAGTGTTTGGGGTGCTGGTGTCTGTGGCACCCTGAGGTGACACCCCTCGCCCCCCCACCCCAGGATGGGTCCCAAACCCTGAGATGGCTCCTCAAATTGGGACACCCTCTGGATGGTCTGCAAGAGCCCCAAGAAGGGAGAAAGTCCAGAGGGGTCTGAAGACCTGGGATGGTCCCCAGGAGCCTGGGAAGGTCCCCAAGAGCCCAGGATGAGCCCTGAGACCCCAGGCTGGTTGCCAAGTAAAAAGGCATCCTCGGTGGTCCCTAGACCCTGGGATGGTCCCCAAGATCCTGGGATGGTCCCCAAGATCCTGGGATGATGATTCTCAGTCAGGAAGACAACCCAGGTGGTCCCCATGCCCTGTGGTAGTCCCCATGTCCCATGATGGGTCCCGTGCCCTCAGATCCTGCCATACCAAGGGCCTGAGATGGTTCCTGAGCCCCTGGTGTGGTCCTCAAGCAGGGAGGTACCCTGGATAGTCCCCAGGAGCCCAAGCTGCTCCCTGAGAGTCAGGGATGTTGCTCAAGCAGGGAGACATTTGGGATGTTCCCCAGGTGCAAGGGTTGTCCCCAAGAACCCAGGATGTTCCCTGAGACCCTGGGACGGTGGCCAAGCAGGGAGACACCTTGGATGGTGCCCATCTCAGGGATGGTTCCCTAGACTCCAGGACTGTTCCTAAGCAGGGAGGAGAAGTTTTGGATGTTCTCCAGGTGCAAGGATGGTCCCCAAAAGCCTAGGATGGGTCTGGAGACTCAAGGATGGTTTCTGAGATTCTAGGATGGTCTGCAAGAAAAGAAACATCCCCAATGGTCCCCAGAACCCAGGATGGTCCTCAAGACCCCAGGATAGTTGCCAAACAGGGAGGATGGTCCTTTTGCTCAGGGATGACACGAGATCTGGGATGGTCCCTAAGCAAGGGGACACCTGGATGGTCTCCACACCCACGGGTGGTCCCTGAGACCCCACGATGGCACCTTGGACGGTCCCCAAGCCCCCAGGTTGTTCCACAAGCAAGGAAGGAGGCACCCGGGGTGGTCCCCATGGCCAGGGATGGCCCCCTAAGATGCCAGGGAGATCCTCAAGCTGGGAGGCAACTCGATGGCCTTCACGGTGGCCAAGCTTGGCATGGGCCGCCCCCCCCGGCGCCGGGCTCATCCCTCCCCCCCGGCACCATCGATATTTTGGCTCCACAAAGGTCGGGCCGAAGTTTCCCCGGGGCCCGGGGCCGTGTAAGCCGAGCGCAGCAAATGGCCCTCTTTAAAAATTTACGTCCCCGTCTTTTGTTCCTCCACCAAATATTTCATGC